>NC_022032.1:24627772-24639911 GCF_000317375.1 Microtus ochrogaster | reverse complement strand
TGAAATTTGAGAAAAAATGAACAAAATGGTTGGGGAGGAGAAGGACAGAGATGAAATGAAAAAGGGAAGAAAGATAGATGGTTGTGGTGCAAGCACAGCAGTTCTGGATGTGTTCAGCTTCTTAATGCTTAGATTTGATTGGGAAATGCAGAAGATGTGAGAACCAGCTCACTTAACACATCAAATCACTTCAATCTTTAATTGTGTTTTGATAAATACACAGATATAAACATCATGAAATATACCTTAATATCTGAAATAGTTAAACATCGAGTATATGCCAATAAACACAACCACATCCAAGGAACAGAAAACTATGATGGTTATGATGTGAATTGGATCCTATTTTCTGTATTAATAAATCAGCACACAATGTTTTCATTTCAAAATAGTTGACAAATTGTAATACCACAAAAATCTAAACAGTGAGTTCAGTATTTGCACTGAAATTGTCATATAATGACATATAATGACATACTATTAAAGTAAAATTGTACTCTGTGTTGGCTGTAACCATATACATCTTGGGGATGATGAGAGAGAATTGTAAGTTTTAGCCTAGGCTAGCTCATCTGAGTCTCATCATGCAATAAGGATGTTAAAACAAAATTGTAAGACAAGTGTGGTGGTCCATGTTTGTTATATCAGCCCTCAATATACTGAGATAGGAGGATTGTTCGGAGTTTGAGACTAGACTTACCTACATAGTAACTTCCAAGCTGGCCAGAGTTATGATGAAATCAAATAAATAAAATGCGATGCAACCTACAAGATATATATATATATATACATATATATATGTGTGTGTGTGTGTGTGTGTGTGTGTGTGTGTGTGTGTACACAAAAATCTTTTTAACTTTGAAATTGTCAGAAAGAAGACTGTTGTTAAAATGAAGGTAGTATAAGAATTATGACTGATAAGAATTCTCTAAATGTAGAGGAATGGAATGGAGTACGTCCAAGGACCAATTTATCTTGAGTGTCTTTATTTCCCATGCTAGTCACTCATTGGTCACCTCTGTTTCTGATCTCATAATGTTTGAACTATTAGGTAAAAACCTTTGTTCAATGGGAAGAGTCACCTACTGTCAAGCCTGACTGCCTGTTGTATCACTGAGATGCACATGATAGAAGGAGAGAATAGAACTTGCAATTTTCCTCTCAAGTCTACACTCCTGAAGTATCATGCAAGACCTCCACACTCCACATGCAAGCATAAACACAATAAAGGTAAAATAAGACTACAAATGATTCCCATTATATACAATAAAAATAAATATATTATCATGTGCTTGTTCAAGATTATCTCAATAACATTCCACCTCTAAGTGCATGAGCTACATAGGCAGTTATTAAATTGCCTTGGAACTAACAGAAAACTTCAAAGATGGGGATGAGAAGATTGCTGAGTTGTTAAATGCAGTTGTTGCTCTTAGAAAGAACTCAAGTTATAGTCCAGGTCCCACAGTGGATGCAGCTCATAATCATCTATAACTTCAACTATCTAGGATCCTGCATGCTCTCTAACCTCCACTGTCACCTCCACATACAAGTAGAAACACACACACACACACACACACACACACACACACGCACGCATATAAAGCTAACACACACACACATACACACACACACAAACACACACCAAAACCAGTATAACAAGACAGGATTTTTGCCTAAAGTCTTATTTACTTATTTGTTTTTGTTTTTTTTGTTTGTTTACTTGGTTGGTTTCTTTATTCTTTGTTTTATTTTCTGTTTTTAAGACTGGGTTTCTCTGTAGCTTTTGAGCCTATCCTGGAACTTGTTTTGTAGATCAGATTGGCTTTGAACTCACTGAGATTTGTATGCCTCTGCTTCCCCAGTCCTGAGATTAAAGGAACCTCTGAAATTATCACAATCCCTTACTTCAAGCTCTATTATAGAGGTACAGTAATGAAAACGACTTGGTATTGTCATAAAACCAGACAAATGGACCAATGACATCAAATTGAAGACCCTGATATTAATCCACACACCTATAAACACCTGATTTTTTTTACTAGAAGCTAAATTTATAAAATGGAAAATAGAAAGCATCTTCAACAAATAGTGCTGACATAACTGAATGTTGACATGTAGAAAATGCAAATAGATCTGTATCTATCACCATGCGCAAATTCAAAGTCCAAATTGATCAAAGACCTCAACATAAAGCCAGCTACACCGAAGCTCATTGAAGAGAAAGTTGGAGGTAACAATGAACGCATGGACACATAAGACCACTTTCTAAATATAACAACAGTAGCACAAACACTGAGAACAACAATTAATAAATGAGACCTCCTGAAAGTAAGAAGCTTCCATAAGGCAAAGAACACAGTTTATAAGACAAAACAGAAGCCAACAGAATGGGAAAAGATCTTCATTAACCCCACATGAGAGAAAGAACCCATCTTTAAAATACATAAAGAACTCAAGAAATTAAACATCAAAATACCAATAATTCAGTTTAAAAATTGATTATAGAGCTAAACAGAAAATTGTCTACAGAAGAATCTCAAATGCTCCTCAACTGAAGAATGGATAAAGAAAATTTGGTACAACTTTGTGGAATAAAACAATTACATCTTGAAATTTACATGCAAATGGATGGAACTAGATAAAACCATCCTGACTAAGCTAACCCAGACCCAGAAAGACAAACTTGGCATGTACTTATTCAAAAGTAGATATTAGATGTAAAACAAATGATACCAAGCCTATAGTTCAAAACCCCAGAGAGGTTAGGTAACAGGGACAACCTTTAGAGAGACACATTTAATTCCCCCCGGTAAGGGGAAGTAGACAAGATGTTCCTGAGAAAAATGGAAGTGTGTGGGGAGGAGGGCAGAAGAAAGGGAGGGTTGGGGAGAAGAAAGGAATGAAGAAACCATGAGGGAACTTTTGGTTGAGAATAGGGAAGGTCAGAGAGGGAAAGCAGGAAAAAAAGATGCTCTGATCAAGGGAGAGGTTTGGGGGCTAGCAAGAAGCATGGTAGTAGGCAAAATATCAAGAATCCATGAGAGTAATCCTAGCTAACACCTTAAGCAATAGTGGAGAGGGTGCCTGAACTGGCCTTCCTCTGTAATAAGATTGATGACTACCTTAATTGACATCATAGAACCTTCATGCAGCAACTGATAAAAACAGATGCAGAGATCCACAATGAAGCACACTAAGCCAAGCTTCTAGAAACCATTACAAGAGAGAGAGGAGTAATAATACGAGCAAAGGAGTCATGGCCATAATGAGAATACCCAGGTCAGAAACAGCTGAACTTACCTAGTGAGAGCTCACTGACTCGGAACTGATAGCAGGGGAACCTGCATAGGACCAAACTAGGCCCACTCAGTGTGGGTGATAGTTGTGTGGTTTTGGCAGTCTGTGGAGCCACTGGAAGTGGAACCAGGATTTGTCCCTACTGCTTGAACTGATATTTTGGAGTCCATTATTTTTGGAGGGATACCTTGCTCAGCCTAGATATAGCAGGGAGGGCCCTGGTTCTGCCTCAAAGTGATGTTTCAGACTTAGTTTAGTTCTCTTGGGAAGGTTTATCCTTTCTGAGAAATAGATGGAGGGCTGGGGTGTGGGGTAGGTGGGGAAGCAGGAAAAGGGGTGTAAGTGGGAACAAGGATAGTTATGTAAAATGTGAAAATATTGTTTTATATAAATTTAATAATAAAAAGAAATGACTTAAAGGAACCAAGGAGTACAATATATTATATATGTGTACTATATTTTTGGTAAGTATGATTGAAGGTAAAAGGAAATGGTTTTGGTTCAGAAATGATTCTAGAATGTGAATTAGTTTTGCCCTAAAGAAAATAAATGTGATTGGCAGGATGCCATTTGTACGTTAGCATTAACAAAAAAAAGTAAAGAAAAGAAATGTACCAAAGTAAAAATAGATGCATAATGACAAAATTGAAAAGCTAAATTATATCATGAAAATGTCTGTAAATTTAAACATTATTTGTATATGATGAGGTTTCTGTTAATGTAACTAAAGATTCCTTAGTGAAAAGTAAATGTAACATCATAAAACTTAAAACTAAACTCTAACAGTAATAAGGTTTTACATTCAAAGAATGACATGAGAAACAGGAATATTATATTTTATATCTTTACCAAAAGTTCTATTCAAAATAGTTCAATTGGATTTAAGTCAAGTGCCTCTTATATGAGAAGAAAAATATGCCTTGATATTGTTTATATGTTTTCTCATCTACTTGATATCTTCCCTGGTTACAAATTGGTCAGTAAGAAACTCTATTAGAAAGATATAGCCACTCTTATGCTACTGAATTTAAGCAGTATATAGCAATGCAATTCACTTAATGTTCAAATACCTAAATTTGTAAATTGATCTATTCTGTGGAAATTTCATTGTACTTATGATCCACAATTCTCTGAATTAGAAATGAACTGAAAAAAAATGGCACAAAAAATAATTTTCAAATTATTATAGTTTTTTGCTTTCTTTGACAAAAATACCACATTTGTTCCCTCATGTCTAATATCTACTCCTTTTGGAAAACATGAATGAGCACCTATAAAATAATTACTATCAATCCCACAAAAATAGATAAAGCAGGTATGAGACATCTCTGATGAAGAAAGATATCATACACTGCTATAAAAGAACGTATTTGGTGAGATTTAAAATTCAGAATTGTTTAAAGAGTCTTCCCACAGTGAGTTCCTGAATGATGAATAACTCATAGAAAAATAACTGAAATGAAAGGCCTTTATCAATAGGAGAGAGATACGGCATCAAACTATCTATTTTATCTGAGGAGGAAGGAATCTATCAACTTCTACCTACTGTCTAAGCTATGAGACTTCAAGAGACATATTTTTGGATTCATATTTCTCTCATCAAAGCTTCCTCTAGTTCTTCTGTGAACAGGTCATTGTGGACTTAAGGAAAGCTTTGTGATAGTCAACTCTAACTATATGAGCAACTGAATAATCCAGGGTGAACTGATTTGAGACTGAGCTCAAAACAGTTTGACAACAGTTGAACTCTCATTCTCTCATATTTATTTTTTATTTTTTATTTTTCTTTTTTAATATTATATTTTATTTTATATTTAAGAAGAGAGCAAACTATCTTTTATCATTTTGCATCCCAATCCCAGTACTCACTCCCTTCTGTTTTCCCATTCCCTCCACTCCCTTCCCCCCACCTATAGCCCAAACTCCTCAGAGAGAGTAAGGCAGATTGCTTTGGGGAAGGTTCAAGGCCCTCCCTACTGTATCTTGCCTGAACAAAGTATCCATTCAAAGAGAATGGGTTCCCAAAAAGTCAATACAAGCAGTAGGGATATATCCTGGTCCACTTCCAGTGTCACCACAGTCTGCCCCAGCCACATAAATGTCATCCATGTTCACAGGTCTAGTTGGTCCTTTGCTAGTTCCTTCCATTATTGGCTGTAGTTGGTGAGCTCCCATTAGTTCAGGTAAACTGTTTCGGTGTGTGTCCCCATCTCGGTCTTGACCTCTTTGCTCACTTTTCCCACTCTTCAACTGAACTTTGGGAGCTCAGCTCAGTTCTCCGCTGCAGGTCTTTGCTTCTGTTTTCACTAGTTGCTAAATGAAGGTTTTATGGTGACATTTAAGATATTCATTAGTCTTCTGTGCCAATGCATTCAAGTGTAATTCCCACTTTCTTTATTATTATTTTATTACTTAAAAATAAAGAAATAATAAAGCATTTTTATTTACTATTACTTGGATATGATTTTAGTGACTCCAAAGGTTCATATGTTGAAAGTTTGGTCCCAGTGTGATGGTACTGAGGGAGTAGAATCTTTTTTTTTAATTAAGATTTATTTATTTCAAGTATATGAGTACTCTATTGCATGTACACCTGCACACCAGAAGAGGGCATCTGATCTCATTACAGATAGTTGTGATTCTTGAACTCAGGACCTCTGTAAAAGCAGCCATTGTTTTTAACTTCTGAGACATCTCTCTAGCTCTTCTTTCTCTTCTATGAGGTTCAATGTGGCTGTCTTTTTGTTAAGGTCTTTGATCCATTTGGACTTGAGTTTTGTGCATGGTGATGGATAAGGATCTATCTTCATTCTTCTACATGTTGATATCCAGTTATGCCAGCACCATTTGTTAAATATGCTTTCTTTTTTCCATTTTATAATTTTTGCTTCTTTCTCAAAAATCGGGTGTTCGTAGATGTGTGGATTAATATTCAGGTCTTCAATTAGGTTCCCTTGGTCCTCCTGTCTGTTTGTATGCCAATACCAGGTTGTTTTCTGTACCGTGGCTTGATGTGGGAGTCCCCTCTGTGTGCTGTGATTACCGTTAATGAATAAAGAAACTGCTATGGCATGTTGATAGGGTGGAAGTTAGGTAGACGGGGCGGACTGGACTGAATTTTGGGAGGAAGAAAGGGAACCAGGGAAAAGTGATGGAGCAGCGCACAGAGTCAGATATGCTGGAACTTTTCTGGTAGGCCATGACCTCATGGTAATACACAGATTAATGGAACTGTGTTAAATTAAGATGTAAGTGTTAGCCAATAAGAAGTTAGAGCTAATGGGCCAAGCAGTGATTTAATTAATACAATTTCTATGTGGTTATTTTGGGGCTAAGCGGCCAGGAACAAAATGAGCGGCCTCCTCTTACAGTATCTCTGTAGAAGAGTTTGAAGTCAGGGATTATGATGCCTCCAGAAGTTCTTTTATTTTACAGCATTGTTTTGCTATCCTGGATTTTTTGCTTTTCAATATGAAGTTGAGTACCATTCTTTCAAGGCCAGTGAAGGATTTTGATGAAATTTTAATGGGCCTTGCATTGAATCTGTTGATTGCTTTTTGGTAAGATTGCCATTTTTACTATGTTAATACTACCTACCTAATAGTATGGGAGATTATTCCACATTCTGGTGTCTTCTTCAATTTCTTTCTTCAACTAACTTCATAGCAGCATTGTTTGTCATAGCCAGAACCTGGAACATAAATGCCCCTTGCCTGAAGAATGGATGGGGAAAATGTGGTACATTTACAAAATGGAGTACTACACAGTAGAAAAGAAAATGACATCTTGAAATTTGCAGGCAAATGGATGGAGCTAGATCATATAAATGAAGTAACCCAGACCCAGAAAGACAATTATCATAAGTATTCACTCATAAGTGGCTTTAAAACATAAAGCAAAGGAAACCTGCCTACAAATCACAATCCCAGAGAACCTAGACAACAATAAGGACCCTAAAAGAGATATATATGGACCTAATATACATGGAAAGTTGGAAAAAGGCAAGAACTCCTGAGGAAATTAGGAACATGGGGTCCATGGGAGAGGGCTGAAGGAGAGGGTAGAAGAAGGAAGGGGAGCAGAAAAAATGTATAGTTCAATAAAATCAAGAAAAAAAGTACTATTTTGTTTAAAAATGATATTCATCAATCTGACTACAGAATAAGGTCAGTTCGGGCACCCTCTCCTCTATTGCTTAGGGTCTTAGCTTAGGTTAAATTCTATACTTATTTTTTAATGTACTAAGAATATCTAAAGTTTAATAATAAACACACTATTCCCCCAATAGAGTAAAAATCCTGCCGCCATTCCATCAATCCATACAAACTTTATTTTCTGTAGTCACAGTTTTCAAAGTCAGAACTGAATATTCAAAAATGATTGTTTGTCTCATGTCCATAAAAACCAGGTAAGCAACTTAGGAATTGGAATGGATATGAAAGTGATGCATTAAAATTGTTATAGAATCCTTGACTCATTCCGGTATTGTTTATTTCTTAGTTCCTTTTAATTTTTTCGGACAATTTTTTGAATAGAGCATTCTTAGTTAAAATTATACTCTTCCAGCATTCTAAATATATTTTTCCATTGTTGTACTACAGATAATTCGGTGAGAATTCCAGAAGTTGATCGTGAACATTCACTTGCATGGTGCTTACTATATTGATTTTGAAATTTTTGTACTCCTTTCTTTGTTTTTGTCTTTTGTTCCTGTAGGAGTGAAAACTCCCCTGGTAACCTTTAAGATTCCCAGATCTATCTGTCTTTATCTCTCCTAGGACACAGGGTGTGCTCAGCAAGTATTTTATCAAATATGTTTTCTGTACTTTCTTATATTTACAACTTTCACATATACCACATATACACTATAAACACATGCTCACAAAAATACACACACAATATTAACTTTTTATAAAGACATTACTTACTTCTGCTTTGCTCAATAGTATCCATCTGAAGAATACTAATTTGTAAATAGATATAACCTTATTTATAAATAAATAAGGTAAGCAGTACCACCTTCAAAATTATAATAATACCATCGTGCATATTGGAAACGCAAAATAGTCTGATACTTCATAACACTAGACAGAATGGGCAGGAAAAGTACTAAATTACATGAATCTGAATTCATTGGCAAGTTAAATTAATGGTCAAATCGCTGATAGTATTCACATTGCTAACTTCTACATTTTACTTGGGATAACATATTTTCTCAGAACTCCACTGCATTTTTCCATCATTCTCTAATGCATTGATTTATTTTAGAAAATATTTACTCAGGGTTTAAATTTCTCTCAGTTTTTATAGCAACTGCTATTACCAGGGAGTCATATTTTGCAAAATCATTATTTGTCATAATCTTAATCTTTGCTTGTTTGTTTTTATTCTTTCTGTTGTTGTTGTCATTTTAAGAGAATATACAGATGAAACTTAAGTAAACAAAGCTAGTCCCTAATCCTTCTACCCCCTGAGATTTTAAATTTAAACCACAAAACTTCATTTCCTGGCTGCTGGAGACTGAATGCAAAGGTTCTTAGTCATTAGTCAAGAACTGTAACAGCTAAGCTCCATACCCAGCTCAGTTTCCTTGCATCTTGAGAGAAATTAAGAAGTATAAATTGGTAACTAATAGGTTCATTTACAATTTGTCAATAACAAAAAGTGTAATTTCTCCTCATACTGTGGCTTTGACCATCCAATAATTTGTATAATATCACAAATGAAAGTTTTAACATGTGTAAAGTCAACTGTAATAAACTAATTGTTCTTTTCCTAAGGGAATGACCTATGCCCCATGTTATCTCTGTCACTGAATATGGTTTTAGGTTATGGAAAATTACCACCCTTGTAATCCTGTTAAACACACTAGTTTTTACAGTTCAATAAAGGCAAAATCTGATAGCAAAGCAAATAGCACGAATGTCATTCCTGAATATCTCTTGTTCTCTGAGAGCTGGAATTATAGTTATAATTTATTCACTGAAATTTTACAGACAGAAGTTAACTACTAAGCTTAAATGGTACATTTATTCAAATCATGATTATTTAAAAGAAAAGCAAATAATATGTGATCAGGAAATAACCTATGTCAGTTAAAGGACAACATTTATAAATTGACTATTAAATGAATTTTTAGAGCATCTATTCTGTCAGAGAAGTTACAGGTATAGTTTTCATATATAACTATTCTTTATAAAAGACACATGAAAAACCATCTAGGATTTAAATTATAGATGAGAGATCTGAAGTAATTCCTTTCAGAATAATCATTAAGTAGGAAATATTGACAGGTAAAATTCCACAGCTAATTATTTATTTTGCTTCATAACAGCATTTGAAGATTTTGGTTATTCACTTTCTCACATCTTCGCATTTAATGACTATATTAAGTTAACCTACAACATTCTTTCATTTATAATGATTACTTTAAGATTCAGTTAAAATACAATAAATTTCTCAATGTAGAAACTATAGTGCATTAACTTTACTTAGCATCCCATCTCTCATTCTTATATAAAGTCTTATACAAATATATGTACATACACATATTATATGTGTGTTGTGTATGGGTGTGTATGTGTACATACCATGGACACAGATGATAGCAGCTTACCTTTCAGATTTATGAGAAATAGGACTATTATAAACTTAATAAAATATTTTGCAGTGTTTTGTCCCAAGTAGTTTAAATTATTCATTTCATATCTTAGTACTTTCACCCACATATGCTGCTTTATTGTTTTAAAGTAGTTGATTTATAAAAGTATCATCAGCATACTGCAAATTAATGATTCTAGCATAGCACATTTGCAATACCTGAGGTATGTGACAGGCAATTAAAAAAGTTGTATTGATTTGTCTAAAATGTTAAATGACATAATAGCCATACAGTAAAGTATTGAATAATTTAAGTAAATCAATGTTTTCTGAATTTTGTAGGAGTGCAAACTGTCTTGGGTGCTAAGGTGAATCAATATAATAAAATAAAAATGAAGCGGTTTATAATGATGAATGTAGAGGTTGATAATAACCAGAGGTAGAATCTCATTTAGCTATTGCAACAAACAACTTCCAGGCATTCAGTGTGCATTATTCCCATCAGAAAACATGGCATTATATAGTCAATTGATTTTAGCCCTTAAATAGCTTTTCATTTGTAAGACACCTAGCTTCACTCTACGCTAAGCCTCTCCCACAGTGTCATTAGTTATGGTTTGATTTAGAATGATAATACATAATCACCACCATTAGAGCTATTTTTTGCATTTCGTGTGGTTTGTAAATAATGCAATATTTTATGAAGAAACAGACGTCCATTCATTAGGCTGCTATGTGTGCAAGATTTCGAAGTTAGCTTGCTGTACTAACACCGACGTTTTATTACCATTTCCTGACTCAGATTTCTAAAGAAGATGCTTCAATTGAACACATTTGTTTCTCACGCCCCCTTGGTGGATCTTGTATACTTTTCTCCTTCTTGTTTTGTTTACAAAACAGAAGTGTAGCAAAATTAAACACTCGGGGACTGGTTCCTTTAATAGTACACTTTGTGGTTTATAGTAATTTTAATGGCTAATGCCATCTATTTAAGCCTCAAAATATATAAAAATATAGATATAAATACAATATTGTACAGTCCTTGATAGAAACTACCCATAGCTTAGATTCTATTAAGTAGAAAAACAGTCATCACAGCAGTTCAGAAACAGAAATGTTTCAGTGTGGTGGCTTGATTTGAAAATGGCAAACTAATCTCAGTATACTGGTTCAGTACTTTACCTATGGTGTTTGACCCTTTCTAAGTGACACCATACTGTCATTAGAAGATCATAGGAGAGGAGAGAAGTGTGAAAATGAATCATGAATGGAAACTGAAGTGAGCAATGACTTAACATGAAAATTGCAGAGAAGAGGAGGCTGAATGATAAATAACTCAACTATTTGGTATTTAATATTGAAATTCAACGGGAGCCATTGAAAATGTTTTCCCTTCAAAATACAGTTGGAGGAAGTGATTCCATATATCTGATGTTGGAACAAACTGCTCAAATCTATGTGAATGCTTACTGCATGCAACCTCTATTAAATGGGGATATTAGCACTGAACTCTAGAATTATTATTTTTCATTGTCAATCTACGTTTTTGGAGTAAGTAATTTTTAGGTAGGAAAACAATTTTTTTATGTTTCTTTGTAACTATCCTCATTTTTTAAATAAAACAGACAACTGAAAAATATCTTTCAAATAGATGCAGCAAAATATTATCAGCATTTGGATAATAAAGAAGGAGAATTCTTTGTCACGTAATCACGAGGAATGAAAAGTTTCTATGGCATGGCCAATCATAGCTGTAGGTTTTCCCAAATCCTTGTATATGCAGGATATATTAATCTTGGATGATCCATATAAGTCATGATAACAGCATATCTGTAACTGGAATATGAACATAAAGCCAAATACAGGAGAAAAGTACTCAGATGAAAATTCTATAAATCTATGAGATCAACTCAGAAACAGAATATTTAAAAAGAATAAATCCTATCATATAAAAATGGATTATACACATGGAGTTAAATATAAATAATAGATATTCTTGAATGACATAAGGTTAGAGGATTTCCGTAGAAGTATACATATGAGTCATATAAAATTGAAACACTTTTGTGAGAAATAAAGGATGTTTATCCCAATCATCCTTTTTCCCCAAGTTCCCCCCATACTCCCCTTTTCCCTTTTCTCTCCCCATCTCCCCTTACCCCCATCCCACCCCACCCCCAAGATCCCAATTTTCTCCCCAGCAATTTTGTCTACTTCCCATAGCCAAGAGGATAACTAT
>NC_022032.1:24617743-24626737 GCF_000317375.1 Microtus ochrogaster | reverse complement strand
AACTGCAGAATGAGAACAAGAGAAAATTCCTAAGTACAGAACTGAAAAAATTCTATGTTTTGAAGACACCCAGAAAATAGAAAAAATTTAATAGGTATAAAAGAAGAGAAATACATTGTAGAGGAAGTGAAGAAGTCAGGAGTAACAAAGGTTGAACTCAAGAAAAAGTTAATTTGATCTATAATATACATAGTGGCTAAATATTGAAAGAAAAATGTTGGCTAAATGAGACTACCGGTCTAATTACAACACATGAATGGGAATTACAGAAGAGAGTCAATATTAATATAATTTAAACCTTCAACTCCAACTTCACCCTGGCCTCAAAAAGCTCACATTTTATTGATCAGCTTTATTTTCACAATTTTTATTCCTCTCAAATATATCAAATGGAGCACATATATGTGTGTGCACTTATTTATCACCCTTTTGTGTCTCGGCATGACTTTATGCTTTTGCTATTACTTCCTATAAGGATGTCAATATATAACTCCTTTTTTAATATAATAAGACACCAAATGAAATAAGCAGCAGCAATAACTTCTTTGGCAATATTTCTTTCATACAACTAGGAGTAAAAAAATATTTTCCCATATTTTTCAAAACCTCTTCTCATTCTTTTCAATTCACTCAAAATTGGCTTTTGTACCAATAACCAAGTAAAATACAATTTTCAGATGTAGAGTTAAAGAATGGGAAGAATACTTTAAGAATCCCATAGCACCCTTCCAAGGCTGCTTAACTGATAATTGTGAAATAAATGTGAGAAATAACACAAGGAAAAAGGTTTGTCACTGGAGAAATGTGCCTCATCCATCATGCATGCCTAGGGCTATAGGGAAGTAAATAATTTGCTTTATGTCAAATATCAAACGAAAGACATTTGAATATTTATTTATCTATTGCACAGTGTTCTTTGGAATATTTGGAGGAAAAACTGTACTAATCAACCAAATATATAAGCAATGTAAATTCCTTGTCTAATTAAATGATGTCTACACAAAACTAGGGATGCAAACATGTATCTGCATATTTCCATATAAATAGCTCTAAGTGTTGGTCAACAATATTCCAGTAATTTCTGTTTATAAAAATGTGTGAAAAGCAGGAAGAAGTGTAAATCTTGAAGTACATTCAGGAGCTTGTGCTTGATCCTCAGTTTCTAGGTGACCAAGTTACTTTGTGCACCAATTCAGGAAGCTATTGACATAAAGCTATAAATCAAAAGATCCTGGTATCATTCATGTTCAGCAAACATAGGTTCAGACATCATTTATTTACATGTAATTCTACATGTTTATTTCCTATAACCATAACCTTAGAAGAGACTGATATATTTATTCAGTCCTTTGCTCTCTGCTTCAATTTAGCAAATATTCAGAAACAACATTTTAATAGCAGGAAATATGTTAATTTCCTCAATTATACATATGTGAAAGAAACTAATTGGGAAGTTTATTTATAATGAGCTTATTTAACACATCTAATATATAAAAGCTATATTGTATTATTAAAATATCTGAATCTATCCCGGTACCTTGGGAGATCAATGTAATCCTAGAAACATATTCACCTATAAATACTTACCCATTTCTTATGTTTGTGTGTATATTTTAATTTTAACTAAGTTATATGAACAATATATATTTAGATTTATTTTCCCATTAAAATCAAAAAATCAAATTACCAAATAATGAAAAATTGAATAAATTTGTAATAACGTTGATAGTTAAGAAATTGCCAAAGACTGTATTTAGCTCCAATATTTAAACAGTGTTCTTTTCAAAACTTTTACTAGACTTCCAGAAATAAATTATCTTTTTATTTGAAATGCCATGGAATTTACTAATCTAGACATATGAATGAGAGTTTTCAAAATATCTGTAGAAAAATAGATAACTATGATATTGCATATGATGAACAATAAAAACAGTCTTGTATCAAAATATGAAAATTTAAGGACCATCAGAACTGTCACCTACACTCAGTTATGCCAGATTCTGTGTTTACTCTAAATATCTTTTAAATTGCCAACTATTGTAGTTTTCTGTCACCTAAGAGATCCTGAAGGACAAATCATAAGCAGGAGGGGGAAAAAAAAACTGACTACAGAAGGTGAGGGTGTTCACGTTTAATTTCTGTGACCAGATGGGCTCTCTGTCTGGGGTTATTTGCACAAGAAATTGACAAAAAGCAAGTAGATTAGAAAGCTGCTTTCTTTTAGCCTGAAAATGCAATTTTAAAGAGACTGCATGTTAGAGTCTAGAGCCTCTGAGCATTCTCTCTCAATCTGCACTTGCAAACGCTTAGCATCCAATGATCTGCCCATCTCCAAAGGGGGACAGGGGATAATGGAAAAGGAAGGACCACTTAGAGAGCAAAATCAAGGTCAATAGACAATGGACAGAGAAGTTGCTCCCAGGGAGCAGAACAAGGCTGACAAATTAGCTTGCCAGGGAAGTAACCTTGCCTTTGCCAGAAGTCTTAAAAATCTGAGTCCAGTAAAATATGTGGAGACCATTTCTGCTAGTGATGTCTTTATAGCTTTCATATCATCAAGTGACATAGTTTCTTACAATTATCTATTTGAACCAAATGATTACATATTTCCTATAGAGTAACAATATGCAAACGCCCTAGCTTTATTCTTTGGCTTGTGTTTTAAAATAGTGTACATATATCCTTTCTTGTGTGTGTGTGTGTTTAAAGAGTTAGAAGACCATACACTAACAAGAAAACTTCCAATGGGAAAGATGCATTGAGAGACATTATTGTGACTGCTGTGGGAATATAATGATATTCAGGATTTCTTTAACCTTTTAACAAAAGTAAACACCACAAACAAAATATGTCCTATAGGATCTTCTGTCACACGCGAGCTCACAAATATGTATGTATATATTAGTAAGTTTACTTTTCAGTTTTTAATGAAAATAATTTTTATCATGGAAAGGTAAAACTTAAAAAATAATCCTGGAAATTTGGGCTCCCAAAATGGAAATCTTCCATTAGGAAGGCTCTCTGAAGGAACATCAATGTCAAGGTTAATAATTTTGAAACAACAGACAAAGACTGGTCTCAGAGAATCAGTGCTAGTCTTGCTAAGAGGAATGTTGAAATAACAAATCAATCAGCACAGAATGTATTATATAAGTATGCAATATTAAGACTCAAAAACCAGGCCCTGATTACCACAAAGCACATATATGCTGAACAGCAGTAGTACCAAGATTCTGATGTATCTTATTGTGATTGACCCTCCTCCTGCACTCACTAGAGAAGGGGCTAATGTTTCGCTAAGGATGCTGTTTTGATTATAGCCTGCAATAAATCTTTGAGAATTAAAATAAAATGGAAAACTATTACTCTTAAATATTGTTCTGCAATGCACTGTCCAATTCGATATCTTGAATAAACTGACATTTTCAAAACAGTCTTTACTACCAGCTAGAAAATAGGTGTTATAAAGAAATGCCAAGTATACATAAATCCACTAAATTTTCAATCTAGAAATAAGTGCAAACAAGTCCAACTTTGCCAGCCTTTATACAGCCCCAAGTATAAAAGGACTTGAGAACTTAGCATTGTATTGCCTAGGAATCAAAATTGACTCTAGTGATAATTTTTTAAAGGAAACAATATAGTCAGTGATTCATAATTTATAACATATAAGTCCAACGTAGTTGCATAGAAACCCTGAGCTTTCACTATAGACATAATAGTGTATACATCAAAATACAGACCTTTACATAGCAATGTTGATAGTTTATATTTCCATGTATTTTCTCAATTTATCTTCCCATTTATTTTAAAGTAAATATCATTCTCTCAAAAAAAATACCATATGCTTAATTCATCTAAGTGCTATTTGGGTAACATTAGACATCAGTAATTTTAATTTTAAGATGAAATCATTTATCATTCTTCTCTTAATATTATTTTCATTCTGTATATATGACAATGTATCGATCAATATCATTACCCTTTCATGGAAATTTTAATAAAGTTCAGACAAATGAGCAGCTTCAAAAACATTTTAATTCCTCATTTATTCACTGTAAAGCTGTGTCTAATTTTGTAACTGGTATTTGACAGGGCAATGACTCTTCCTTCCAGCCTGCTGCTAAAATATTACTTTTGTGTGAAATTCCCATTGGAATGATATGTCAAGAAATAGGTTTCAAATTTTCTTTTTTATGATGGAAAAATTACAGTTTCAAAATATTTAGCTTACAGGAAAGATGAAGCATTAATATTTTTTGAGACAAGATCTCATGCAGTCTTGTCTGGCCTTAAACTTGTGTTGCAGCTGAGACTGACTTTGAAGTTTTGATCCTCTTTGCCTCTGCTCCTCAAATGCTGAAATGTGCAGTGTGCACCACCATGCCTGGATGGAAAATTGGTTTTATTTATTTTTTATTGTTGTTGTTTTATTTTTTTTTTAGAAAACTAATTCTTCTTTAGCTTCATATGTAGGGAATTTTCAGATGATCTATTGTGTTCTCAAACCACTTCACACCTGAAGAGAGTCCTGTTAGTGTGAATGAGATTAATGATGATAGAACTGAAAGAAGCGCTCTTCTATTCAGTGCATAGGCCACTGAAGGCTTTTGTCTCATGGGACCCTCTTTAGTAATCAATAGTGTTTGCCACATTCCTGACTGTAAAAAATGATCCAAGTTGTTCTCCATCAATTGTTCATTCTTGGTTATTTTTGTAAAGCTTATTTCTACATGTTACTTTGTGATTGTGTCATTTCTCCCCCTCTGAGGGTGCCTCTCTGTTTCACACAGTCATTACTGTTTTAAAACTGTCCTATTTTGTGTTCATATTAGCTTTCCGTATAATTCTATGACATATTTTATAAGGCGTTGCCCTGTGTATCTTAAAATTACATGGCTGGTTGTTCATGGAAAACTTTGTGTTTATCAGAGGTTATAATTAGTGCTAGGTTCTAGGTAATGACTATTTGTATTATTTAAATTAATTCTTAAAATTATTAAGATTCTCAGTTTTTAAACAAGGAAACTGGTAGAGGAGAGCAAATATATGTGGTCCATGTCATAAAACAACAGTCTATCAACTTATGCTTTCAACTAAGATTCTAGGAAGACTTGGCAGTCTTAGCCATAAAATCATGACCATAAGAGGAGGTAAGAAACTTACCTTGCTTTTGTGTATTATAAGCTGCATAATCTCACATGAAGCCTACTCCAGAAACAGGAGGCAGGCAGAATTTTTCATGCTCTCTTAAATGAATCCTTTAGAGTCCATTCCCATATCAAACTCGTAGATCACAGGTCTTCTAGCAAAACGTGCTTAGATTGAGCATTCATGTATTGAAACACACTTTATAACATACATTTTTTTATTCCCTGTTCTCACTTTCAGTCATATTCAACTGTTATACTGGTGTAATTGGGGCACCTAGAAATTTCCTTCAAATATGCAGCCTAAAAGCTAGAATCAATTAGAAGTAAACAGTAAAAAAAAAAAAAATTTCAACTGGTTAGAGAAAGGAAGTAATTAGAAGCTTATTCCCCCTGTTCATCTTCTGTCTCCTCATTCTCTTTATTTTTATCAATTTCTACTGCCAATATCTTAACCCAGCTCTTCATATCCTGCCTGAATACAATCCCATTTGTCAGTTCTCCTTTATATAGAAAACAAACACGCCTCATCCTGTACCCGATGCCTGCTGGACTGTAAAATAATCAAATCACAAACCCTGATTCTGATCGTTGGAGAAGATGTTACAGTTCAAACCAGTGGACATTATGATAGACCCTGTAGTCCAAGTTCTGAAGCTGTAATGAATTCTCTTAATTACTGTTGGATTATGATTAAGTTACTCTTTTAAAATGGGTATAATGCAATAATTGCACTTAGCAGTGGTTGAGAAAAACAATACTTTAGTTACTTTGAAAAGTGCCTTGACCATAGCAGGCATTCAATTGTCTTATAACCTTTGTAAGGCAACGTGCCCAAAGCACATGGTGCTAGAGAAAACAGTACAAGTTTAATTGGCCTCCAATTTAGACTATTAAAAACTTGGGAGCCAACCTCTTACCAAGGCAGCTCCTGGGTCCATTCCCAAACGACATATATACATAAGGATGAATGCTGCCCTTGTTTTCCTTGCTCAACCTCAGGGTGGAATTCTTCAGGGTCTGGCCAGTACTGTGGGTCATGGTGAAGAGAGAAACAAATGGTATCATCATTACTGACCCTTTGGGAATAAACACACCATCCATTTCCACATCTTGTTTAAAAACTCTCTCAAGTCTGTCCTAAACTGAGTATAATCTGAGGGTTTCAGTGAGCACCATGTCAAGGTACTCCATCTCCATCACTTTGTCATAGCTGGGAGGTGCCTTATTGGAATATGAAATATGCTCTCACTAAACTCCTGCAGAATTTCTCCTTCCAGCCTTGTAAGGAAACACAGATTCCCTTGAAATTACACAGACATTCACTTCTTAAACCAGAAAAAAAAAAACATTGTTCTAAAGGTTGTACCACGGGATGTGTTCATTACTGGAGTGTGACTTTCCGTCA
The DNA here is from genome assembly GCF_000317375.1 of Microtus ochrogaster. Lineage (NCBI taxonomy): Eukaryota > Metazoa > Chordata > Mammalia > Rodentia > Cricetidae > Microtus > Microtus ochrogaster. Next base: position 24,620,179 of record NC_022032.1, on the reverse strand, counting down.
AGGACTCTGCAGTGTTCCTCTTCAGGTGGTGGGTGTCTAAGAACATTGGAATCTTTAACTTACTTCATGAATAAAACCAACATGAAGATGAAGATTAATCAACTGGACTTGGTGCATGGTTAAGAATTCAGTACATCCATTGAGCTTTCTCATTGTCAAAATAGAGTATCATCTAATGTAAAGGAAATGACTAAGGCAGCTGGGAGAATGAGAAATTCATTTTCTCTGGTCCTGATGGGATGCTCTCCATCCAATTCTTGCTGTCTCCATCAATTCCTTTGAGCTTTTTGGAGAGTAGCCGTGTCTTTAGAATTGATCAATAAATTTTTGATGAAAATAATAATTATTGTAATAATACTAATTGTAAAATTGGTATCATATGTTTTAGCTCCAATGTTCTACAATAAAATTACACTGAAAATATATAAAAAAAACTTGGAAAACACATAAGATAGCAAAAATCAGAATACTAAATTAAATAAGAAAAAATTTAAAATGTTCTAATTTTAGTATTTAAGACACTAATTTGCTTCAGTAATTTCAGTATCAGGTTTCATTTAACAATCATTAATACAATATCCAATTTTCTTAAAAGTTGTCATTTGTCTTCCTTCAACAGTACCTACATGAAGAAATAGTTTTGAATCATTGAGAGTAGGGAATATGCTTCTTGCTTTTTTTATTGTTTCTATTTCTTTACCTTCATTCTGTATATATGATTTTTTTTATTTTCAATCTTAAAAGAAAAGTGATATAAAGATACACAGAAAAAGTAGAGAGAGTGATTTGAGATGAGGAGATTCATTTTTTTGGGGGGGCTCCCTATATGTTGTTGATTAGGAAAACTTCTGAGCTATACTTCCTTCTGATATCAATGTGAAAAATTTTTGACTTACTACATCTCTTTTTTTTATAAAAATAAGCAAATTAATCTCTAACTAAAAGCATGGGAAAATGAATTTTTAATAAAACTACTTTATGACTTATTTTTGTGAGGCATTCATGTGGTGCTATATTGATATTATTGTTATTTATTTGAGAATTTTTATATAAGTACTATATTATACCAACATCACTTTTCTCTCTCTCCAACTAACCCATGTCCCCCGATCTCCCTTTAAATTCATGGACTTTAATTAGTAGCTATAATTATTATATGTGTGTGCACATGTATGTGTTGTTTCTGGTGTACATATAACAAACAGTCTACTTCTAAGTCTACTGATACATATACTATTGCACATATTTATATGTGTTTTGGGATGACCATCTGGTACTGAGTAATGATTTAGGTGGCTGATCCCTGGAGTCAACTGACTCTTTCTCTTAGCTCTTCTTCTAGGAGTGGGCTTTATGAGATTTCCCCATCTACACTGACATGCCAACTGGTGTCATTCTTCACGCCTTGTCTAGGTAGGCAGCCATATTGTTATTTCCACGAGTGTAGTGTTCGTGTAATAACTAAGAGAACAGTCCTGTAGCTGAGCTCCTAGTTTTCTGATCTCGTAGTCATTCAGCTCTCTCTTCTAAAATGTTTCCTAACCGTTAGGTCCTATGGATTGTGTTACAGATCTATCAGTTTGTTCTGGTAAATGCATGGTCAATTCACCTCTCTATTTTGACAGTTCCAGGTGGGAATCTGTAATGTTCTCTTGTCTACTGCAAAAGAAAGGTTGTTGGATGAGGGAACAGTGCTACTCTTATCTATATGAATTTTAAAAATGGAAATGAAAATGTCTAAGAGCAATTAGGCAAATGCAACCTAAAGTGACTTCAAAATTTCATCTTATCCCAGCTTTTAGGACAAAATTATAAATACTAACAGACAGTAAAGAAAAAAAGAGGTGCGGAAAGGCAGAAACCCACATTCAACATTGGCAACTTGCAAATGAGTGCAGTTGCTCTGGATATCAGTGTAAAACATAATAAAAAGCTGAAAATAAATCCGCCATGTGACCTGGTTATATCACTCCATGCTATATGCTCAAAGGATGGATAGAGTACTCCCTAGATACCCTGTCATCAATGTCCATTGCCTCTCTGTTCACAAGAGTTATGGAATAGAAACAACCTAAATATTCTTCAAAAAAAAAAGTGGATAGCAAGCACAGGTGTATATAAACAATGGAATTATACTCAGCTGCAAAGAAATAATGAAATAATAAAAATTTCAAGTAAATGAATGGAATAAAAATTATGATTGTGAGTGAAGTAACAGATCAAGAAAGTCAAATACCACATGTTCTCTCTTGTTATACCTGAGCATTTCAAAGTGAGTATAGAATCTGGAGAGTTGTCAGATGGAGATGGGTGGTCCTTGGACTTCCCATACGTCAGGGAACCCTGATTGCTCTTCGAGCTGATGAGGGAGGGGGACTTGACCGGGGGAGGGGGAGGGAAATGGGAGGCGGTGGCGGGGAGGAGGCAGAAATCTTT
>NC_022032.1:24607770-24617643 GCF_000317375.1 Microtus ochrogaster | reverse complement strand
GAGGGGGAGGGAAATGGGAGGCGGTGGCGGGGAGGAGGCAGAAATCTTTAATAAATAAATAAATAAATTTTAAAAAAATAAAAAATAAAAACTGATTTCAATGTAAATAAAAATAAAATAATAATTTAAAAATCTACAAAAAAGAAGTTAGGAAAGCAAGCAGTTTTCTTTGAGTGGGGGTAAGTATCTAAAAAGGAAGATAATCATGGTGATGAAGGAAAAATTGGAAAAGAACTGGATGGGGGCTTTGTGTGGATAGTGGGAAGGGAGAATTCTATTGAGGGTGTGGGAGAGTAGTAAACAATATTAAAGATATTTGAAAAGTCATAGAGAATAATACTTTTTGCCTACTAAAATTGTATAGATGTTGCTGAGAGCTATAAATTTTCTCCTCATGACTACATTTTAATGTGTACCAGAGGTGTTGTGGGTTGTGTTTTAATTTTTATTTATTCCAGAAATGATTTCTTTATTGATTTATTCTTGATCAATTTATCTTACAGTAATATGTTATTTAATTTTTTTATACATAATTTTGTGTGATTACTAGAAAATTATTAGGTATTTCTATGTCTGAATTTGATGTCTAATTTCTCAGCTATTAAGGTAGTTAGAGCTGACTGATTCTTGTTGCCATATACTTGGAATTCTTTTTTTTACTGTCACTATCAAGTGATGCCTGTGTTTAAAGCTGTGTTTCTCTTAGAGAGCAGAAAGGTGGATTCACTTTTTTCAATCCATTCAGCTAATCTGCGTCTTTTGATTGTGAAGTTAATGCTACCCATATTTAAATATATTGCCTCGGCAGTGCATTGATTGTTGCCATTTCACTGGTATTTTTTCCTTGTTGTATTCTTTGTTTGTCTTCTTAGTTGTACTCTGTTTCTGTCATCAAAGCTTATGTTTTCTCTCTACAATCAAAGAGTAGGTCTTTTCATGGTACCCTTTTTTCTTACATGTTCCTTTCCTGATTCTATCTATCTATCTATCTATCTATCTATCTATCTATCTATCTATCTATCTATCTACTACCTACCTACCTACCTACCTACCTACCTATCTATCTATCTATCTATCTATCTATCTATCTATCTATCTATCTTCTATCTTCTATCTTCTATCATCTATCTATCATCTATCTATCTATCTATCTATCTATCTATCTATCTATCATCTATCTATCTCATTATTATATTGTAATTTTGCCTACGTTTCTCTGAATTTTCATCTATGGTTACTGCTTTTTTTTATTTCTACTGTCATTTCAGGTTGAAATAACTTCAAAATTTGTATCTCTTAATAGAATTAGCATTTGAAATTAGGTATTGTCTTTGTCATGTTATTCAACAGTATTTTCTTTTTATGGCCATCACAGGGACAGTTTTTTCTATTCTTTTTAAGCTTGCTGAGCTGTTTTTTTTTTTTTCGGTTGTTGGTTTGTTTTCAAGCCTTCCTTAAATTCCCTGAGATCTTTGATGAATTTCATATTTTTCTCTTTTTATTTGTGTCCTGGAATATATCTATGTAGTTCTCTTGGAGAACAATATTCTCTTGGCATTTTCTGTCTTTTGTTTTTGTTTTTGTATTTGTATTTTTGAGAAGAGATATGGACATGTGAACTTTTTACGGTTTGTGTTTCTGATTATAAGTTGTTTCCGTTGAGGCCAAGGTTTGTTTGTTTTACACTGTTGCTACCCAAACTTGCTTGACTTTAGATTCAGTTTAAGAAATTCATAGGGAAATCTATAAAATACTCTGTTGATTCTAAATTGGAAGAACGGAAATGATCCCAGTGGGACAAAGGACTAGAACCATTTAGAGGTGGTTTTTTTGTTCTTTATTTGGTTTTTTTTTCATCTGAATCTGTCTCTACTATATATCTCTATCTTTTTTCTGAGCACATGGGGCTTTAATCTGCTAAAGAGCATGGCTAGGATTAAAGCTGGAACTTTGGCAGCTTGATCTGTCCAATTGCTTAGATTTCTGAGAGTCTAGCTTCATGGCATGGGGACTGGTGAGAGCCATGTTTACCACCACCAAAAAGCTTGCTTCCAACTGCTCATAAACACTATTTAAGCAAAGACTCTTTAAAAGACTGCAAGGTTTTATTTTCCCCTAATGCTGAGTCAAAAAGCCCCAGCTACATGGCATCTCTTCTTGACCCCACCCACGCTCTCTGTATCTGTGTTTGGATTTCCTGCCTGGTTTTGTTCTGCTAAGACATTGACCAGAACAGCTTTATTCATCAAACAATTAAAACAACACATATATGGAAGAACATCCAGATCAGTAGTTTAAGTTCCCTTTTCCTTTATGTGTTCTGTGTATGACTGTTCTGTCATTCTTTGAAGTTAGAGTACCCAGAAGCCAACTGTTATTGTAGGCTTGCCTTCTGTCTTTGGTATTGTCACTTTTGTTTCATATGTTTTGAGGATGTCATTAAATTTACATATTTCTAATTACTGATTATTTCTCTAAGATATAAAGCCATTTTCATCTTTTGAAAACTCATCCCTTATTTTAAAATTTGCTTTATTTTAAATTATTTATATGTGTTTCTCTTCACCAGTATGTACATATCAGTGTGGTGCCTGTAACTAAAATTATAAAATAATGGTGTGAGTATGTATATAAAAACTAAATATGTAATTAACAATAAACTTTATTTAGACATTTTAGTAGATCAATTTAACTATTTTAATAATTAATTTAATTGTTTCAATTTTTAGGGAAAACAGAAGAAACATTCAGTCATAGCCATTTTTTTCTGATCTATTAGTTATTTAGTCATGTAATATAAAAATATCAAAAATATGACCAGGTGACATCATCAAATATTTGAATTAAGAACTAATTTGAATTAAAAAATATTGGCTAAAAACAAAAACATATTATTTTGTATAGTATCTTGGTTGGGAAAACATGATTTTTTTTTTGAACCTTGACTTTGTAGATTATGACCCTGAGATGCCTTGGAATTGTGCAGTTATTTTTGGTTGTGTTATACACATATCTGTTTCTCCATCTGGAACTAGACATAGAAGTTTTATGACATTCTTCTCACAATACCCCAGTGGATAGCTTCCTGCTGATAACCCTACCATATGCATCACTGGGGAATTCTTTTTTGCAAAAAGTATCCATTCCACATATTCAATAATAGTAACTAGTTCAATTAACTAACTAGAAACAGGTGATACTTTATTGTTCATGTGTGAAAACAACTTCAATTTCTACACAACATCAATAAAATATCTAGGTAGCAGATGTGCTGTTTATTAACTTGTGGTAGGCAAAAAAAAAACCCAACTAAATAAATATAACATATAGCAAATTTCATTGAAAATGAATTTTCTAAAACATTCTTCTTTAGTTGATAAATTTTAAATTAACATAAACAAAGAAAATAATTACTTTCACAAAATTTCTTAAATTGTAAGATATTTGGCATTTATCAGTAATTGATCAACATATGTCTATCATTTATAATTAACTGAATCATATTATCAGAAACCTATATTGATTATATAATTTCTGATTTATACATAAAGTAGTCATTATAAAAATATCTTAAGGGTTTAGTTTTGTATAAAACAATTCCTTTTCAAAATTAAAATTCAGTTCATTACATGTGTACATTTTTGGAAAAAAAATTATTGGTGGTGTTAATTTTGCTACATTAAAAAATAAATAATATTTATAATAATAATTCACCCATGGAATGAGCATATTATATTAATTTTATCTTAAATTAACAAATATTAAAGCACTTCAGGCATTTTTATTAAATCAAAATTTTGTTCTAGAAAAATAGCCAAATGCCTTCTATTATGTATCTAGGAGTATTTTTTTCTAATGTCAAACAAGATGCCAAGTTAACAAAGTTTTGAGTATAAATATTTCAATTGTCTGTTTCATTCTTTCATGCTAACTATATAAGCATATAATGCTATTCAGTTCTTTCATTTCTTTAAAGATCAGTTCATAATCCACAAATTAGTCTCTGTTTTTCATAGTAGTATACATCCAATATAATTATGACTTATCGATTCATAGAAAAATATAAATGTTTCAAATATTCAAAAAATTCAAATATATAAAAATATAAATAAACAAAATCATGAGTTTTTAAGAAAATATGTGTGTGTGAGAACGAAAGAATGTAAGAAGAATCTAATTCTTAGTTTCTTTTTCTGTTGATGTGATGAAGGATGGTGTTATCTTGATGAAGAAAACTTTAGGAAGAATTTACTTGATTCAAAGATCCAGATGACAGTCCAGCATTGAAGGAAAGGAACGTGAAAAAACTGGTTCCAATATACCCACAACAGGAGCAGAAAGCAAACTATTGTATGCCAGTTCTCAGTTCATTCTTTCTACTCTTATGTAGTTCAGGACCTCTAATCTGGGAAATGGTGTCACCTTTAATGGGTAGTATTTTCAACATCAATTAGACAAGATAATCACTCACAGACATCCCCAAAGGACACAGATCAGGTGAGTCTAGATTCCGGGCAAAAATTAAGTCATCCTAATAGCATAACAGTCATGAAGTTTCTTTCATAAAAGTGGATTTCACGTACCTTTAAAAATATTTGTATATGTCCGATTCCTACTCCATACTCCCTGCTTCCTGAAGTTCTAGGCAGTGAATCATCAACATTATGCACAGTGAATCATGTATACATTATGTCATATGAATGGAATCTTGCTTGATTTCATGAGACATACACAAGGGTCTAGCTCTGCAGACAGAGATTGAGTGTTCATTTCCCAAATACCCAGACCTAAATAATCACACAAAACTTTATTAATTACAACACTGTTTGGCCAATGGCTTAAGCATAAGCATAGCTATTTCTCACATCTTAAATTAATTCACTTCAATTATTATTATATTTTACCACAAGGCTCGTGGTTCCATTATTTCTTGCTTCCTGGACTGCTACGTGGTGTCTGCTTGACTCTTGTCTTCCTATTCCTTGCATTCAGTTTAGTTTTCCTGCCTAATTCTATTCTTCCCTGTCATAGGCCAAAGTAGCTTCTTTATTAACCAGTGGTTTTATAACGACTTGTGTCCTTCTAATTCAGGGTTTAGCTTTGCAGCACCTGTTGTCACAGTTTCTCTTGAAGAAGATGATAAATGGGCGGTGGTGGAGCACACCTTTAATCCCAGCACTCGGGAGGCAGAGGCAGGTGGATCTCTGTGAGTTCGAGTCGAGACCACCCTGGTCTACAAGAGTTAGTTCCAGGACAGGCTCCAAAACCACAAAGTAACCCTGTCTCAAAAAAACAAAACAAAACAAAACAAAAAATAAAAGAAGATGATAATACCCTCTGAGTTCTCTTCCTAAGTGCTGCTATGCTCAGCTCCAGATACTTCCATTTGTTTCATGGAAAAACAAATGGTGACTCACCAAAACAGACATAACCTCAACAATAGTTACCCTGAAGAACTATGACGTGAGATTCTGCTCTGTATGCTGGGAATATGTTTTGATTATTGTTTATATTTGGTGGTCAATTTCCTTAATGTTACAGCTTTCCAATTATTTTTCAATATAAAGATTTATAGAATACAAATAAAATAATGATTAAAGGAAGAAATATGAAATATTTAAAAGATAACAGACAATATACAAAATATATTAAAATTAATATAACTCTGCACTTATACTAACTGTACATTATAAAACACCATTGTCTAACAACAAATGAAAACTATTAAAGTAAAATCACAAATGAAGTCAAAAGAAACATAAAGGTAAATTTTAACATTAAATATACAAAAAGAACAACTGTGAAATAAAGAATTGTACTAAAAAAACCAAAGGAACCTACTGAAAAGATTCTCTGAAACTACTGGATTGTCGCAAAATGAAACAGCACAGCTGGTTCCTATAACAGGAAGAACAAACATCTTAAGCTCCAACTTCACTTCAAACACAAAAGCGTATTCAATCAAAATTAGAATAAAACACATGAAAATCAATTGTTGTAGTAGTTAAGAACCCTGTTACTATAAGGTAAATTAATAAAATGTATGAAGAATCTGCTATCTGCTTTAACAGTACAATGTGATATTAGGTTCTAGTACCAGATGTTTTAATTATGATAGTCAAGTATTCCATATTTAATGGAACAGAGCAATACCTATGTGAGTCACCTTTACCAGGCACAGAGGGAAATAGTAGAAAAATCTTACTGAGTCAACATAACTTTCATATTAATATCTTATAGGCTGTCACTTGATATAAAATATCTGCTCCATTATCTTGTTGAAAAATATACAAAATTCCTAGAAAAACAAATCTAACAATTTATTAATGTGCGTGGAAAAGAAGAGAAAGATTTAATATGACAAAATCAATTGATCTGTTCTGTATATGACCTAATAGGAATATATATATACATATATATATACATATATACACATATATACATACACATACATACTATATATATATATATATATATATATATATATATATATATATATATATATATATATATATAATTTGAACCTTACAATGATTTGGTAAAAGAAATGGAGTAGAGAACTTATCTTGGTAAAAAACTTTACCAAACAAAAATAGAAGGGGAAAAAAAGATAAAAATCGGATGGCTATTACTGTAACTGAAACAAACCCTTAGTAGGTGATCTCTGTGCTGCCTGCACATAGCTAGCCTCCTGTGGTTACGTTGAGTGCAACATTTGATGATTTTTGGCCCAAAGTCTGTGAGTGAAGCATTTACCAGCTGGAACATGACCCTCCAGTTGTCCCGCCTTCACACAAGGAAACAGAAGTTTTGCTGTAAGATGCAAAAATTGCAACATGGAAAACGACCCTGCTGAGCTACAGTGAACTTTCATATTATGTCTGTTAGCTGCTCTGAAAACATTTTCTCGTTTTATACCGCAATAGAAAACAGTATTTTCTGGCCCTGTGCTTAATCAGGACACCTTATCTTATAATGAATTGATACTTACATAAAATTTAAAAGCCCAACTAGAAGGCATATAAAACAAAATGATAGAAATATCAAAAATAATCAGTTAAAGTGAAAACACAATTAGCATAAAAATAAATTTTTATACAAAGCCCACATGATCAATCACCACAGAGTAAAGTCCCTAGAGAGTAATCTGTGTTTCGTGTGTAGCCAAGTATGCTTGCTATGTGAATTCAGGTAAAACTACCCACAAATATACTGAAATTATCTGTTCACTTACAACACAATGCAAATTTCTCCCTGTTGGCTAGTATGAAAATGACATTAGAAAGTAAGAAATAAACTTTCTTGCAAAATTTTTGAAAAGAATAATCAAATACAGCAATCCCGAGGATGTATGAAAATTGTGACTCTAAGATTTACCATATAAAATAAGGAAAAACATAAGGAGTAAATAATTTGGAAATATTCTCTAAGCAAGTTTTAATATGTTGGTGATATTATGCTCAAATTATTCATAAGAAGGAATATTGCATGCCAATTTAAAACAGTATAAATACTTGTTAGTAGTATCAACTTGTAAAGATTAAACACAAGTTGTTCCAAATATTTGTTCCTTATTTTATGTCATTATTAAATAAAATCATTTCAAAAAACTAATGAGCTATACCTTATGGTCCATGTTTTATTGACAAGACTATAATTTGAAGGGTGGCTCAAAGATTCTAAGTTCACAAATAAAGATTGAAAACCTCAGAGTTAAATTTCAGAATTGTCTGACTTCAGTGCTTTAGCTTCTAAAAAAATTCACTAAACTAAAATAATTAAATTCATATATTCACCAATATACCCTTTACCAGGGGATAATTCTGATTTTCATAAAAAATATTCTTGTAAATGTGATCTGGTTTCTTCTTTTGTAGTTGTTATTGTGATTGTCTCTGACACTGTCTAATCATTCTCTCAGACCTTAGATCATACCGCCCCAGCTACCAGTCTGTTAGAATTGCCCGGGTGTACTAGCAAACCTAGCTTATCATAATAAATTTTAATTCAATATTCACTGATGTTCCTGAGAAATGATTTATGAAAAATTGGGATATGCAATAAATAAAACATTTTTCAGTGTTTTAGTCTGTGAAAATATGTAAGAAAGGTAAGATAATTAAAATACAATAGAGTAAATATGATATAATGAGAATTTATTTAAAATATTTTACAGAAATATGGACAAAAATTGTAGACATACATGTAGAATTTGTCTTCAAATTTGCATTTAAAATATACTTGGTAGATACTGAGTGTGTTGTTCAGTGATGGGGCATTGGCTTTCATATATAAAGTTCTTGGATTGTTCCCCAGAAGGGTAAAAAGTTCTGCTCAGTTAATTTGAGAACATGTATAGTATGTAAGCTATACTGGACAGAAAAATAATAAATCAGCATTTAGTTTAACTTCCATAGTCAATACATTTAAGGCCAGGAATAGATTAAAAGAAACCAAATGTAAGATACAATTGAAGAATAAGATAAGTATAAACTTTATTGGTAGAATATCAAATCCACTGTGAATGACTTAGAATTTCCTCATTAAGTGACAATCACAAAATAATAAGGGACATTCAAGCATTAATAATGACCTCTCTCAAGCAATGCTATGGATGCTGGAGAATAAACTAGTTCCAGGGAATCAACATAAAATCTACAACACTGCTTTCCAAATATATTAGAAAAGACTAATATAAGTATATAAATTTGAAATTTCTGGGTATACTGAACAAAAAGCTAAGAACTCACTATTTCAACCATTATACAAAATATAAATATTTGGAACCATAATAAATGTATTTTTATCTTAGTGTTTTTTTTCTAACTTTAGAGGAAATTATTTGTAATAGTTTTTTTTCAGATGATTTATTTTCATTATAATGTTAACAAGCTGGCTTCACACATAAGCTCATAGACATATTAACACATATTTAGAAGCCTAAAGACAAATATTATATGTGTTAGTTGTCTTGTTTTAGCTGTGACAAAACAATTGAGAAAAACAGCTAACGAAGGAGAGGTTTATGTGCAGTAATAGTTAGAGGATGTTGTCAACTACAGTTTCAGGAATTGTAGGATTCTGGTCCTACTGCAACCACTTTCAGGACTGGGAGAAATGAATATTTGTGCTCAGCTGGCTTTCTCTTTGATGAAGACTGACACCCTGGCTCTGGGAATGGCACCACTCACATTTAGAGTGAATTTTTCCACCTGAATTAACTTAATCTGGGTAATTTCTCACTGATAAATGAGAGATTTGAGTTTAAATATAATTTAGAGTAATCATTGCAAAGTTGATAATATGCTAAGAGGGAAAGACTTTGGATCGTCCAGCCCTAAATCTGATACTATCAGATTTTAGTTGATATAAGTCATTCTATTTATAGTCTATATATGACAACTGTTGTTGTTGTTTTTTTTAACTCCACAGCAAGGGCCAACTAAAAGTCTATTCCTCTCCATTCTATATTGAGTTTCATAAGGAGCTGCTTCTATACTCTACACTCTGAGAGGTCTCTTGAAGTTCATGACCTGATCAATCCCAACAGCTTTTCACATCTGCTTAACTTTAAACCTGCATACCATTGGCCACACAGCACACATTGTCAAACATAGCACTGAAACTATCTAACAATTCCTCTAAGTGTCTCAAATCCTTAATAGTCAGGTTTATTATATTATCATTCAACTTTTCAGGACATTGATTCTTCCCTGCTTTTCTTCTATTCTGCACTTTTATTTCCTTTACTGTTTGCTACAGTGTAGGGTACATTGCTCTGCAACCATTATGATGGGATGGACTTCAAATGAGAGGACAAACATTTTGTGATATTGTTAGGTAGCTTTGCTGTAATATATATATATATATATA
>NC_022032.1:24605674-24607670 GCF_000317375.1 Microtus ochrogaster | reverse complement strand
GAGAACAAGACTGTTTGGCTCACATCAAGGTGGAAAGGGATTGAAGAGGTGGGCTAGCTCAACTTTTGTTATACTCTTGCTCAAGTGGTGAGTATGTATCAAATGTTTACAGTCCTATATATACAGATACATAAATATATAACATATATGTGATAACAAACAACCCATAAAAACCGATTTCTCAGATGTATTTCTTGATTATTTATATAAAGATACAAGTGAGCCATGGGTGAATGGGAATGATTCCTTTGGTAGGGATTCAAGTTATTTTCTACAGTAAAATTTTAATACACTGTGACCAGTATTAAATAAACAGTGGCTTAAAGAATGCTGATCTAACTTATAAGAGACCTCAAGTTAATTATCTTAGCACTAAATAAATAAATCAACCCAATTGTGATGTTAACACTATCATCACAGATACACAAAAAACACATACATATGCACACACACACACACACATATAGTAGGAAAAATAGAACTTTGATCACATTCAATATATGAAGATCCCAATTCTTCACTTTATCTGAATATCAAAACAAAATACCAAATATAGTTATCACTGCTGATATTGTTGAAAATAAGTAATTAAATGACAAGAGAGCTATTGAGATTAAAGTCATAGATAGGAAACACTGGACTCATGCAAGTTTGGTGTGAATTTCTTTTCAAAACTAAATAGTTTCTGAACTTTCCAATATAAATTATATACATGAGCCTTGTTTTGCTTTATTCTTATTGTAGAACTAATAGCATTTTGTATTGCCATAACATTGATTTTAAAAGGCATATTTATTAATTATAAATTTTGAAAAGTTCACATCATTTATGACAAATATGTGCTTCTTTTGCATGTTTGTGATAAATAAGTAGATGAGAAAATAACTAATCATCACTGAAGAAGGGGAGTTATTCAGAAAATCACATCACAAATAAATTGCACTGGAGTACAACATATTTTACATTATTCAGAATTGTTTTTAAAAATGATAATTGAAAGTACAGTAAAGAAATATCTGCCTGACTACACAGCAGAAAATTACCATGAAGTCAGTAAAAGTAAACATATTTTATTTAAGGAAACTTTATTTCTGAGAAGCTAAACAGAAAATAAATATAGGTAATATTTTCTTTCTGTTTGCTTCCCTACTTTGCATGCATGCTCATGCACATATATTTCATTAACTATTGTATGGATACAAGAAAGAAAAATCTTGTATTTATAAAGGGAAATTTATTTAAAAATATGTTGTGCATTGACAGATGATATATTTGAGTTGGAATATTTAACAGATAATGATATTTGTATTATTGTGAATGAATGTTTGTACAATAGATACATGGAAGCATTTAATAGATGAGTCTATGCAGCTTAAATATTACAAACTATTTATCAACTCTTGGAGTTAACAAAAGAATTATGTTCCACTAATTTCCACATATGACAGCATTTATTTTTCTTTATAACTCTGTCCATGTAAAGTTAATTGCTCTAACACATAGTGTATATCCAATAACCAACCTTCTACACAGGTTGTCTTTGTTTTGATGGCACTCTGAAATCTCTAGCATATAAATTTTTACAGAAATAAACATATTTGTTTTCTTTTTGCAAAGTAGACTAATTCTCATTTAAACATATTGGATTTGGTTTATTTTTGCATTACACCTAAGTCAGGTGTGGCCAGGTTACAACGTGAGCCTATTTTTAACCTAAAAATTGTTGAGATTGTTTTCAACATTACATGGGTTTCCCAAGGCATATTTCATATCATAATTTAATGTTTAGTCATCCTCAAGGACCTCCCTAGCGTTTAGAATTTCTTCCCTCCTCTATGCTTTCAGAAGGAAACCAATATATGAAGCATTGAGATGGAAATCTCTATTCTTTGTTGGTCGTGAATTTTAAAAAAAAATACAATATCGAGTATCGTGTATCGAGTCTGGGGATTGATTCTACATTGACTCACTATGCGTAAGACCTAGGTAGGCTCTG
>NC_022032.1:24598869-24604864 GCF_000317375.1 Microtus ochrogaster | reverse complement strand
CAATCAGAAGATATGTAGTTATTCTGAAAGGAGCAAGATCCAGAACACTCTTTTGTGTAAGAAAGTATTCAAGTGTTCAACAGATTTTTGCCAGCACCAAGTGAAAAAAAAAATCTAAGATCAACTCTCATTTCTTATTATCATGTTATAAAAGTTTAATAAATTAAGAATAATGTATCAACATCATGGGAAATGTTAGGTTATCTGAACGAAGAATGTTTCCTCATCATAAATTCACCTAAGACTTAGGATTGTCTCTTTATATATAAATGATTTATATGGGATAGGGCATTCATTCACTAGCTAAGAAATACCAGTATTCTGATTATAATATACACAAGAGAACTTTGAAATGTTAGTAGGTATTTTGTGCTTAATGTATCTTGTTTTCTTAAATAGAAAGTAATAAAAACAGAAGTGTTACTCTTTACATCTGAGAAATCATTATATCCACATGAAATTATCCAGCCCATTTCTTGTCTGCTAATAAAGTTAAAATACCTCACGTCCAATGCCTGTTTTATGTGCCCTCTTTTAGCCTTTTTAAGTGAAGGTATTACTTTAATTTTTAATTTATTGAATCATTTTCTTAGCAAAGTCTCCAGTATTTGAGCCAGTGTGATTCTCAGTGGGGGGCTAAATCAAAGAGTTATGACTGAGAAGATTATCATGACCAGTCAAGGCAATTTTAGCCTCAAGTACATTTTTGCAGGTCATTGGTTCTTACCTGAAGTGATCTCTCTGAAGTTCAATCCTGGGCAGCAAAAATACAGACACAAGTAACTCTCGTCCATTTATAGCGCAGCCTTAATTGATCTCAGCAGATTTCCTAATTGCAGAGGTTACTGCTGGTAGGTCATTCATTTCATCTGCAGAGCTTCACCGCCCTAACCAGAAGTGTAGGTGTTACACGGGGGCAGCAGTAAGTACAGTAAAGGAAGAACTGTTAACTCTTGTCCCTACAATAATCTTTTGCCTTAGGATATGAGCCTAAAAGGAAAATGGGTCACAGTTTTAAAATTTTGGTAAGATTGTGTGAGCAGAAACAAATGGGTTTCAGCAATCCAGTGCTATTTCCTTCTTTGTGCTTTTGAAATCTATTAACTCTTTTTCGATGGAGGGCTTCATGTCTTTCATTTTATCATGAATCTGGAATTTTTTTTTTTTACTAATCCTTGTCTACTAATTAGACATGTTTTCTATTTTTTACTTATTTATAGCTTAATTTTCAGCAGTTATCAAATACATCAAAATAATCCTTTACTTCCATACTTTGTCAGATACAATTTTATTTGATTTCCTCTGAGCTAAATTATCATGTATATGTTCAGTTTCTGATATTTTAATTATTTACTGTTATTCTTTACATATTTCCAGTAAATATAATTGAACTATATTTTCACTGCTCCATATTTAAGCTTTTTACAGGTAAGTGAAAGGGGTTCATACGATCAAATATCATATAGTATATTAACATCCCAATGAAAAGATCAAGCTTCTGTTAACGTAAAAATTAATATTCAACTTTGGTACAGCACTAATCATAAAATGAATTAACTTGAATGGAAAACAGATATACAATTGCAATTCTGTAACCATTTGCAAATCAAAATATTTCTACGTTGTCTACATGTAAAATTAAATTGCAAGAATGAAATATACTTCTCAACCAAAATTTCTTATCTTACATTCATATAATAAAACTAGAAATTCTGCAATTTCAGGAGCAACTGACTAATGTCTAAAGAAACTATATCCTGGAAGGGGAATTTGACAATTCTGTTTCTAGACAAGTGTTGATTGTTTTCAAAGATCTTAGATTCTGATTCAGAATCAACTCAAAGCAATTTCTTTGAAAGCAAGTTATGTGTAATTTGTCCCATGGTTTAAGATACATGCAAAGGTTGACATTTATTAATTTATACAAAAAATTGTATGATTTTTAATCATGTTTTATTCTATTTTCCATTGCTTGCAACTTTTCAAAGCTGAGCACTAAATTTTTATTTATTTATTTAATCTATCTATCTATTTATTTATTTTCCTATTAGTATTAGGTTGTCATCACTCATTCATCAAGTCTCTCTTTAAACTTTCAGATTTTATGCCTTTTTCCAGAGGTTCCTTTCTGTTAGGATATTACTGTAAGCTATGATAAACACCTGCATATGTTGAAATATATCTACTCAAATTTCTAATGATACAATTATTTAAATATCTGTCCAAATAATATGTATGAAAGTTGATCTTTTCCACTTCATTAGAGGATAAAAAATTTCCCAAATATATATTTTCAGATTTCCTCAGGTCTTAATTATACAAACGTTATACAGTCCATGTTATATTAGGACCTCTCATTGGTAAGAAAAAAAGAAACACACATTTTAAGGATATATGAAATTTTAGTTAGTAATTAATAAAGCTAATGTAAAATATTAGAAACTAAAGTTTTTGTAGTGAATAATTGAAGAATAGGTCAGACTCAAAACAATGAAACTAAATCTCAGCTATATCTTATCTCTTCTTGTCTTGTACTATAGTTTTGTGTTATTGACTCCATATTTACTCCCAGTTCTACAAATTCCATGATTGAAGCTAATTGAAATATATTTATTACTTTTTTCAATGAATAAACTATATTTTCTATATAGTTCTAATTTTAATTAAAATGAAATTGTACCACATCTGTTTATTTTCTTTTTTTCCAACCAACTCTTTCCATGGGGCCTTCAAGTTGATAACCTGCTTTTCTTTTTCTCTTTGCTATTATTGCTACATATTTAGTGTGAATATATAAAATCAACCCCATGAGTATCTTCAGTGTTGCTTTTGTATACATGATACCAGGGCTAACCACTTTGTATTAGATAACCTGTTAGAGGACTCACCCCTGGAAGAAACCAATTCTCCCTTTGTCAGTATGGTGAGATTTTCCCATGTCTATTGGTATTGTATGAGTTCAGATTATTTAAGTGGTAAAACTGGTGAGATATCATGGGTGTAGCTTCCCTGCCGTTTTTGAGAGACACAAGAAAAACATAAACTCAATGCGAAGTTCCTAGTAGTTTTGTTATTACAATTTTTTATCCTTTCTGAGCTATAGGTTCACAAGTTCTTGAGACAAGAGTATAAACATGGAAGTACTGCAGAAAAATAAAAAGATTAAAAAAATTATTATCTAACTTGAAATTTGAGGCAGCTACGTAAGTTTTCAGGACATGTAATTCAATGTTATGCATTTGTAAAATTTTAATGGTATACAGGTATGTTGCTAGGAGAACTGATCATCAAACAAGAAATAAACAGGAGAGAACCAATCATTTGCAAAAAAAAAAAAAAAAAAAAAGAAAGAAATCAGGAGAGCAAAAGGAGACCGTAGAAAAAGATAGATAAGGGAATAGAATACACTTCTATTAAAACCATATTTCTGTGTTGAGCACACACATACACACACACACACACACCCCAGAGAAAGAGAAAGAGGGGACAGGGAATGAAGAGAGAGACTCTCACTATGCAGTTCTAGTAGAAGGGAACTCACTACTTAGACTAGGCAGAACACAAACTCTAGAGATCTGCCTACCTTTGTTTCCCAATTGTCAGAACTAAAAAGAGTGCCATCACACTGGTAGAACATATTTTTACTTTTTAAATTTTGAATTTTTAAAGTTAGAATATGGGAATAGGTGATTGTTCATGTGAATGCTGGTGCTACAAAGATCAAAGGGTAGAGTCCAGGAACCTAGAGTTACAGGCAGTTCTGAACTGCCTCACTTAGATGCTAGACACTGATTGTGGGTCCTATGAAAGAGCTGCATGTACTTTTAACTGAAGAGATTATCTGTGCAAAACTGAAATAGAATATTTAATTGACTTATGTTGTAAACTTATTTTTCAAGAACAGAAAAAGATGGCAGATCTGATAAATTCTGAGCAACTGCAAGTAAAAGATATATTAGATAATTGATTCAATCAACTTTTTAATTTCTTTCCCTTCTGCTGCTATGTTTTCCTTCTGCAGAAGTTTCCTAGGTAGAGAAACTCATAGACTTACAAATCTTTTAAGAAGTGAAATATATTCCCAAATATATGCCAGTGAGGAAAGCTTGAGTATAAGAAGTCATAGGGAAATCACCTCTGAAATTCAAGGGGAAAGATTCCTAAATTGCAAGGAGAGCTTCAGTCCTGGAATCCGGTATGAAGCATCAATTAAACAGAAGCAGAAAGCATGTTGGGCTCTAAGGATTTCAGGCCAACATAATGCTGTAACTACTAACAAAATTCTTGTCACCTGATTTATATGTCTAAAAGTTCCATTACAATATTATTTATTTTTTAAAAGAAATTGTATTTTCTTTAGAAAAATAATATGATATTTCTAATGAATGAAAAGAATCATGAAAGGACCCAATCTTATGAAAGCTCCATAAGAGCTCCACCCACTTATTCCGTCATTCCAATCATTAATTGCTTTAAATGTGTGAGGTGTATGGGTTATAAGTTATACCTCAATATTTATATATTTATTAACTATACCTGTATTTTCAATTTAAACTTTTTTTTTTTACTCCTTTTGTGGGTTGCAGGGTGCCATGCAATCAATAACAATTTAGATTCCTTGTCTCTGGTTTTCTAGCTCTGTGAATGTTTCTCAGAAGGTTCTTGTTTCTGAGGAAATTTGACAGCATTTGAGTAGCACTAAGTAGGCATTTTGTAAAATGTCCCTCAATTGGCTTTTGCCCCAAGGCTTCTTCATGATGATTACGGTAATGCAGTGTCTTCGAGAGGAAAATTAGAGATGTAAAATGCCATTTTTTTCACATCATATCTAGTACAGCTAACCACTCTAGCTTAAACCCACTGATACTGACCTTGACCATATGACCGATACAGCACTCCTTACTTAGATTTCTTCAAGGTATCAATTACTGTCTTTTCTGAATAGCACATATTATCTGCAGCCCTCTGTGTACTCAGAATTAAAATGTTTGGGAGTTATGTTCTGTCACATCCAGGGCTTTGTTTATGGATACAAATATCTTAGAATTCTTTGGCACAAGAATTTTTATGCTTTTTCATGTTTTTGATAAGTTTTTCTTATGCTTCCTTCTTAATTATGCATTCAATTATTTTATGAGTAGGACCCGAGATCTTATTTTATATTGTGAATCATATTCCAAAAGCTAACTGTCATCCACATTGTTTGCTTTTGGCCTTGAAATCTTTCTCCTTTGAGTCCTTAACACTTTAACATATGCATCTTAGTCAACTTTCTGTTAGCTCAAAGATTTAGCAAGCCCAAGGGAAGATTGTTTTCCTTGGGTTGTGTCTGTGTCAAGGCAACAGATGATAGCAGAACTATATGACAGATAAAAACAATTAACCTCATAAGCCAGGAATCAAAGAAAGAGAGAATCTCAAGAGCCTCATTGTCATCGCCAATGGCATGCCTGGAACAACCTAAGGACCAATCTGTAGGACTTAATCCCTAAAGGTTATATTTCCCCCTAAGAATTCCAAATTCTACAAGAGGTAGAAACAGATAGGTTTATGGTAGGATTCATAAAACAAAAATTTCTCACTCATTTCATTGAGCGGAAGTCCTAACTATCCTTCCTTCTGCTTTGGCCAGAGGCATGAATGCCAAAAGGCAGTTCTAATTGCTGGTTTGTCAATTTGAATTTGTTTTCCCTTTATTCAACACAGAGGGATATTCCTGCCTAGGAAGGATACCTGGAGACATGACTGAAGGCACTAAGTGGTGCTGAAAACTCTGCACTGAGCTCTGGAACAATAGAAAAGGCATGTAGATGGCAAGATCTAAGCCAACTCAAGCACCTGGTATATATGAACAATAAAAATTCCCCTGGAGGAAAATGTTTCACTTGAAAGGATAGTTTTGTAAAGAATTGTATTTGGAATTTTTAAGGGGCTTGCATTGAATCTGTAGAGTGTGTGTGTGTGTGTGTGTGTGTGTGTGTGTGTGTGTGTGTGT
>NC_022032.1:24580064-24597969 GCF_000317375.1 Microtus ochrogaster | reverse complement strand
TCATGGTAAATGATTTGTGTGGATGTGTGTTCTTGGATTCAGTTTGCAAGTATTTTATTGATTATTTTTGGATTGATGTTTGTGAGGGTCTCTTTCTTAGTTGCTTCTTTGTGCGGTTTGGGTATCAGAGTAACTGTATTTTCATAAAAAGAGTTTGGAAATGTTTCTTTCTACTGTGTGGAACAATTTGATAAGCATAGGCATTAAATCTTTGAAATTCTAGAGGAATACTGCACTGAAACAATCTTGCCCTGGGCTTTTGTTTTTTGGTTTTTTTGGGGGGGGGGATTTTAATGACTGCTTCTATTTCCTTAGGGTTATGAGTCTATTTAATTTATTCATCTGGTCTTGATTTAATTTTAGTATGTTGGATCTATCCAGAAAATTGACCATTTCTTTTATAATTTTCAATTTTGTGGAGTACAGTTTTAGGCAGTATGATAACAATTCTTTGGACTTTCTAAGTGTCTGCGTTGTTATGCCCCTTTTTTCCATTTTTCTGATTTTGTTAATTTTGATATTCTTTCTCTGCCTTTTGGTTAGTTTGGAAAAGAGTTTGTCTATCTTGTGATTTTCTCAAAGAATCAGCTCTTTGTTTCATTGATTCTTTGTTTTGATCTATTTGTTTCTCTCTCTCTTTTTTTTATTTCAGCCCCCAATGTTATTATTTCTTGTCATCTACTACTCACTACTTGTGGGTGAGTTTGCTTCTTTTGTTCTCGATCTTTCAGGTGTTCTGTTAATTTGCTAGTGTGAATTCTCCAAATTCTTTATGTAGTCACTTAGTGCTATGAAGTTTCCTGTTAGCATTGCTTTTATTGTGGCCCCTTAGTTTGTGTATGTTGTGCTTTCATTTTCATTGAATTCTAGGAAGTCTTTAATTTCTTTCTTACTTTTTCCTTAACCAAGTGAGGACTCAATTGATAATTGTTTAATTTCCATGAGTTTGTAAGCTTTCTACAATTAATGTTCTTATTGTATTCTAACTTTAAACCATGGTGATCCGATAAGACAATAGGAGTTTTTCCAAATTTTGCAACTGTTGGGCTTTGCTTTATTACTATGTATGTGGTCAGTTTTAGAGAATATTCCATGAGGTGCTGAGAAGAAGGTACATTCTTTTGTGTTTGGGTAGAATATAAAATAGATGTCTGTTAAGTCCATCTAGTCATAAGTTCTGTTAGTTCTCTTATTTCTCTATTAACTTTCTGTCTGGCAGACCTGTCCATGACTGAGAATCAGGTGTTGAAGTCTCCCACTATTAGTACATGGGGTTTGATTTATGATTTAAGTTTTAGTAATGTTTCTTTTACAAATGTGAATGGAGCAGACATGCTCAGAATTAAGACTTCATTTTGATGGATATTACTTTTGATTAATATAAAATGTACTTCTCCATCTCATTTGATTAATTTTAGCTTGAAATCTATTTTTTAGCTCTTAGGATATCTATACTAGTTTTTTCTTAAGTCCATTTGATTGGAAATTTTTCCTAACCCTTTACTCTGAGGTAATGTCTGTCTTTGAGGTTGAGGCTGAGGTATACTTCTTGTATGCAGCAGAAGAATGGGTTCTATTTTTGTACCCATTCTGTTAGCCTATGACGTTTTTGAGATGAATTAGGTTTTTAAAAACTCATTTGAGTACAAATGCAGAGTGTTTTGTTGTGCTGGAAAGCATTTTGGATTACACTTTTGATTATATTATATTTTGGATTACATGGCAGATAACTGCAAGGATTTACAGTTAGGACTTTGTCTTTAGTCTTGGAAGAGACTTAAGACTTTAAGCTTTTGAATATTGTTGCAACTTATTTAAATTCTAAGAATTTGTGAGCTTGGAGTGGATGCATTTTGCATCATCCAGTGGCTCTGAGCATACTGGGACCAAGGAGAGGCTGTTGGGGCTTGACTGTAAAATATTGCATACATATTCCTGAGTTTGAATATTTTTGCCTATCAGATAGATCTATTTTGGAGGTTGAGACATATGATGGGGTGGGATAGAATTTGAGATAGGTGGTCACTGTGAATAGGCACTGAATTACAAGCTGTGTATTATTTAGCACAAACTTCTCCTGTTTCCTAGCTCATGAAAAGTGAAAAGTTCCTGCCACATGCTGCCACTGCCATTAAGTACACTGTTGGTGGATTATTCCATCATATACTCTCAGCCAACATCAATACTTATTCCCTTAAGTTGCTTCTACCAGGAACTCAGTCACAAAGAGAAAAGTAAGTACACCATGAAATAAGAACATTGTGCACTGAAATATGACACAACAAACATAAGTGAAATATATGAAAGCAACTGACATATTCCTGAGAAGTCACTTTTATGTATCACATGGTTCGAACTCCAGGACATCCTACCCTCATTCACTCACTGATCTGTACAAATCTCATAACACTTACCAGTAAGTTAATGGAGAGTTTCCATACTGATTATGAAATAATGAATACACCATGTAAACTTGCCAGTCAAGCATTTCCAAAAACAATTATGAGCACCAGAAGAAACCTTAGGACAACCATTGCACTTTGGTTCTGATAAGAAGAAAATCCATTCCAATAGACAAATATGTAATGTACTATACTAGATATAATATCATCACAAATAATAGAATTATGATCAATAACAGTTTCATTACAAGGTCTGGAATTCTTTTCCTTCTGCGATGAAATGTATGGCATCTTCCACTTATAGTGAAGCCTTAATCCTCAACTCAACTACATTTTAATTGTTATTTAGATTTCTGTTTATGTTGTGGGTAAGTACATCCCATGCATATGGGGTCCGAGAGGTTAGAGGAGAGACCCTAGTACTGGAGTTACAGTCAGGGATAATCTGTTGTATGGGTGCTCAGAACTAAACCTCGGTGAGCTCTCAAAGAACTCCCCAGGCCTCTCTACTTGCCTTGACTAAATTTTGAAGTTTGTCCTTCTATAAGTAAATTAAATATGAAAATAAGAAACAATAACTTGATAGAACTAATTTCTTTATGAAGAGAAAAAAAGAACATACACGAAAGGCCATTTAAGACACAGAGAAAAAGCATACAATCTAGGAAGAGAGACATCATCAAAAACCTAGGCTGGTATTGGTCCATCTTGTACCTCTATCATTCAGAAATATGAAAAAGCATTATATTGTTTAAGCACTCAGTCTAACATTTCATAAGACAGCTTTTTGATTTAATACACCATAGACAATTTTAACAGTTTCTTAGATCAGGCAATAATGAAAGCTTAGGTAATTATGTCATATGTGGATTCTCAAACAATTGAAGATTGATTAAAAGCAGAAGGAAATTCAAGAGATGCTGAATAAGGATACACCGCTCTCAACATTCTGCTATTGTCCTCTTAAAACAAACAAGTAAAACAACAGAAATAAAGTAACTGCAGATTTTTCTTCCAGCTCTGTGATACATGTGTTCACTTCCCTTTTTATATAATTAATAGCAGTTAATGGTGATTATAGTCATTGACTTAGATTACAGCAAGTTGAGATCTGATTTATAGGGAAACATAATTGTCATCCAGCATTGAAGAGAGTGATAGATGTTGCTAGGGATCATCATTCAAGCACAGGTTATATATTAGGTTGTAGCATATTCTCATCATAATGGAGAGTTTATACAAGGTAGAACCATATAATCTCTTCTAATTCATTTTTAACATTAAAATTGTAGATGTATGAGTGTTTGTTTTAATATTAAATGTGCTATAACTTATGATAAGACCTGAAATGCTTATCCTTTAAAACTAACTTCTACTGGCTGCTTTATGATACACTCATTGTTTAGACACTTTGTTTGACTCTAGATGATTTATTGTAAATGTGACAATCTTATTCCTGCATCATAATGACCATGTGTATGCTTAGATTAAATCTTATAAATCGAATACTGACTCCAACTCCTTCCAGTACATATTCAGGTCTTTCAAAGATGTTATAAGGTAAGGGCTTTTTTTTCCATATAAAAGAAAATTCTTAAAATATTCTAATGCTTTTATGTTTTTATCCACAGGAAAATTTGCTTGCTATATCCAGAAAATAGAGAAGAATTTAATAGAAGATGAGAAAAAAATTTCAAAACAGAAATAAGTTTTGGTATTATTATAGTACCAAAGCAAACTCTTTTATTAATGTGAAAATTTTGCATTAAAGCTTTCAATTTCTTTCCTGACTATATAACATAGAAAGGCAACTTGACACATTTAATATATATTCCTAAAAACAAACAAACAAATCTCCAACAAAATACATTGAGTAAATGCTACAAGAGGAGAGTGATCATGGCGACCGTGTGAGACTATTTACAGAGCAAGAATAATAGTATTTTTCTGGTGCATATATGTTAGGTCTCATCTCCTTCTCAAGCGTACATTGGAGCAGTCATGTCCTGATTTTATTTTTATTTTTAAAAAGACAAAACGCTATCTTTTTTATTTTCCATGCCAATCCCAGTTCCCACTCCCTCCCCTACTCCCACTGACTCCACTCAACCCCAATTTCAACACCCATCCACTCTTAAGGGATGGTAATACACATTGATTTGGAGAAGGTCCAAGGCCTTCCCTACTATAACTAGGCTGAGCAAGGTATGGAATAAGTTACACCAAAGCCAGTACATAAAGTAGGAATAAATCCTGGTGCCAATTCCAGTGGCCCCTCACTCTGCCCTACCGTGCAACTGTCAACCACATTCAGAGGGACTAGTTTGGTCCTATGCCTGTTCCTTCCCAGTCTGGCTGATCTTGGTGAGCTCCCACTTGCTCAGATAGACTGTTTCAGTGGGTGTACTCATTATGGTATGGACCACTTTGCTCATAATCTCATTCCTCCCACTCTTCAATTGGACCTTGGGAGCTCAGTCCACTGCTCCAATGTGGATCTCTGGCTCTGTTTTCATCATTTGCTAGATGACGGTTCTATGATGATATTTACATCAGTCTGACTACAGAGCAATGCCAGTTCGGGAAACCTCTCCTCTATTGCTTAGTGTCTAAGCTAGGGTCATCCTTGTGGATTCCTGGGAATTTCTATATAGCCAGGATTCTTTCTCACTTTATCGTGGCTCTCTCAATCAAGATATCTCCTTCCTTGCTCTTATCTCTGTCTTTCCCCCATCTCAGTCATCTCATTGCCTCAAGTTCTCCTTCTCCCTCCTCTTCTTCCCTCCTCTTCCCCTTCCACTCTCCCTTTTCCCCTACTTCTATGTTCGCAATTTTGTCAGGATCATGAACTATAGCCTCAACATCCTTTGTTTATAGCTAGTTTCTACTAAAGAGTGAGTACATACCATATTAATCTTTTTGAGGCTGGATTATCTCACTCAGAATGGTGTTTTCTAGTTCTTTCCATTTGCATGCAAAGTTCAAGATGTCATTGTTTTTTACCCTTGAGTAGTACTCTAATGTGTAAATGTGCCACATATTCTTTATCCATTCTTCCACTGAGGGACATCTGGGTTGTTCCCACATCCTGGTTTTTACAAAAATGCTGCTATGAGGATAGTTGAACATATGTCTTTATAGTATGATTGAGAATCTTTTGGGTATAATCTTAAGATTGGTATTGCTGGATCCTTAAGTAGGTTGATTCCCAATTATATAAGAAACCTCCGTAATGATTTCAAAGTGGTTGTACAAGTGTGCATTCCCATCAGCAATGGATGAGTGTTCCCCTTACTCAACATCCTCTTCAGCTTAAGGTATCATTCATTGAAATTTTTGACCTCAGCCATTCTGGAAGGTATAAGATGTTGTTTCAGAGTTGTTCTGATTATTGACTATGTCTTTTACTTTAAAGACACTTCTCAGTTTTAGGAAGTCTCATTTATTTAATGTTGCTCTCAGTGTTTGTGCTACTGGGGTTATATTTAGGAAGTGATCTTTTGTGCTGATTCTTCATTCAACACAAGTAATCAGTACACACCATGAAGAATCTTCTGGGAAGAAAAAATATGCTGATGTCTCTGTTACAAAAAATCTGGGGTCCGACTGGAATTGCCATATGATATTGAGGAAATTGCATCCCTCTTGGGTTTCTTAGTCTCATTAAGACAAGAAATTAAGAACGGATTCAGCTGCATGGTGGTGGTGCATGTCTTTAATCCCAGCACTTGGGAGGCAAAAACAAGTGGCTCTCTGGGAGGTTGAGTCCTGCCTAGTAGTTCCAGGAGAGGCTCCAATGCTATAAAGAGAACTCCTGTCTCAAAAAAAAAAACATAAATAAATAAGATCCAAATGGAAACTTTCTCACAATTTTGTTTGAGTTTACCTTAGGACAAGCAATTTGTAAATCTAGGTATATTCCCAGAGAAAGGGGCTAGGAAACAGAAAAGAAATGTTGTTTGACTTAATCTGGCATGCAACATCCTGGAAATGCGGCCACATAATGGAAAAAGAGCTTCAAACAAAGAATGGAAGCCCCATATACAAAGAAGCATGCTTAGGCTCTTCCATGCATCAGGAGACAGAATAGAGGGGAGAAATTTAAAAAAAAAAATGGGGGGGGGAGAAGGTCTACGTCTTTCTGAATACATTTAAAATGTTGACAAACACAACAGTTCCTAAAGGCTACTACTAAGGACTGTAGTGTTGACAGGAAATGGGAAAGGAAAAGTACATCATCCCATTAAAAATTTAATTACTTTTTTATCTTTACTATGGCTTAGTCTGAGCCCAGTTTTCTGGTTGTTGGTCTCTTGGTCAGTTGACTGAGCCACTCAATTTATTAACCCATATGCTAAGAGTATGTGGAACATCTCTACCTGGAGCAGAGTCCATTCTTTTGGGTAGAAATAGCATCATCTCCTTAATGGGCCTTCAATGTCACCCTAACATTTGAAGGCTAATCTAAATGAGGATGCTCCCTATGAATAAAAATAGCCTACTTAAGAGAAAATGTTATAATCAGTTGTAAAATCAAATTAAAATAAGGGTTGGGAAGGTAGAACTGTTAAAGCAAGTGAAAGATTACCAGCCCCAGTCAGTATTATATCCAGCCTGAAGATGAATGCCAGCAATCTTATAAACTTGGAAAGTGGATTCCTGAACCACTTTTAAGTTTAAATAGTCTTAAAATGTGCCTCTAGTTGTTCTGCAGTTGGAACTAGTCAGTAATGATACCTTTAAGATACTAAACATCTCAGTTACCTCTGACCATGGAGTGCTTCCAAAGTTGAGATAGCTGGAGTAACAATGGCACAATGCAAATAATATTGTCCTAGCTTAATTTGTGACTCTTGGGTCTCCTTAGCCCCAGGTAGCAGGTAAGATAGCCCTTTAACAACATATGAGAAAGAAATTAAAGCAAGAGATAATGGCTCCATTGCCTGGGGCCTTTGATAATTAGTTAGAGAATAAGGCAGAACGACTTGGTTTCCTGTTTAGCAGCTCTGTGATCTCTCTACTGACCAATTCAGTTAAGAGCATGGAGTCCTTTGTCTAGCAGCTATGGCATTGCTTACAGCACTCTTACTCACTGTGTGACCTTGGGTGAAATGTTCACTTACTCTAGGCTGCCAAGTTTTCCGAAGATAATGGTTGAATGAGTTCGACTGTCCATTTTACCTTTAATAAAACTAAAGAGATTGTTTACAAGGTAATTTATTTACCATCTTCCCATCTATCCTGCAAAGACTATTATAATTCAAACAAATATTAATGATGTAAGTTTTACTCAGGTATTTTTTCCCCTAGACATTTTTTTCTATTTCTTAGTATATTCTAAACTGATGTTGCAGTATCTGCTGTGTGTCATATTCACTGATTCACACAGGAGATACATGGAGAAATGTAAGGAAATATTCATCTTGCTGTCACAGAATTAATAAGTTAGTGGGAAAAAAGGTTAAGGTACATATTAATATTTTGCAAAGGGCCCTTGGTAACTCTTTGAAAGTACTATTAATTGCAAAATACAGGTCTTGTTCATTTATTCAATAGCATGCTTGATTAAAAATAAACAAATTTCCTGTGTATAATTAGTAAACTACTCAAATCATCTGCGTAAGCAACTGATACAGTTGTCTAGATGTCAGTTAATGAAAGATCACTGAATTTTGCCTCCTGTTGAGGAAATCTACCTTCAGACACAAAAGTGGTAATATTTCTATTTCTGATCAGAAAAAAAAAAGATAAATCAATCTCTAACCCTTGGGAGAAATTCTAAATTTATAAATAAACCTGGAAGTTCTGAAAATAATCACCTAGCTCAGAGACTTTCGGGTAAAGGGTAAAGACATTTTCCCTTTTCTCCACAGTTAATACAAAAGAGCTCACCAATAAACTGGGGAGGAAAAGTACTTCAGACATGCCCTCTGTTCTTAGAACTTTAAGAAATAGGATAAAATCTGCATAAAATTATTGATGCTCACAATGGTACTGTTGACAGTCACTCCTAGAGACTGTACTCTACCCTACATAATGGTTTTGGGGGTCATTATCCATTTTAAGCCCATTTTTTTCCCAGAAATTTTGGCTACTCAAGATGGTAGAGTGTCCCATGATGCCATGATAGAAATCAAAATCACTTCATTGGATTTTTAGTCTTGTTAATAGAGAAAAAAAATAATTCAGAAGTCAAAAAGAAGTCAAAAACATAATTTTAATAGAGATTTAAAAAATATTTATTTTATGTTTTTGCCATAGGGAAATCACATCATTTGAAAGTAAACAAGTGGCAGAAGAATGGCAGTGAGGTATGTATCAACAACAACAACAAAAAAAGGAAAGATAGAATAGAAACAAAAACAAAATAAACAAACAAAAAGCACAAGCAAAAAAGTGAAAAACAACCACTACAAACTAAAGCAAATGTTTCCAGGGAAATCAGGAAGGCAAATTTGGAAATGGTAAAGAGGTCAAGATTAAAGTATATTCCACTATAGCCATCTGTGCCGTCCTTTGGCTTTAATAAAGTTATCTTCTTTCTTTTGATGAAGAAGTAAAAGAAGAAAAGGAAGTTGAGGGAAGGGGGAAGTTAGGAAGGACAACGAAAAGGAAACACACTTTTCACATTCTTAACTTAGAGAACTGGGTAGATACCTTTGCACAGCTACTACTGTACTATGGCTCTATTAGTGGCTGGAACAGGCTTGAGTTTTCATCTGAGAAAATGAAATTTTCTAATTAAAGGAATTCTTCCTCCATCTTTCTTGTAGTTTAGGGGTGAGTCATTATTCCCAAGACTTAGTCTCCTAGCCATGGATTAACATGTTTAGCTTAATTATCTTTCATGTCTTGGGTATCTGGGGATGTTATATCTTTACTGGGACAAGAGATAGAAATTAGTATGTTTGTTTTTAAAATGAAAATAATAGATTTTTACCAATAGACCTCAACAGAGTCATCATCAAGGCTATTGTAACTCTGGCCCCACTGAAGAGGTAGATTGCAAAATCGTCTCCAAGATGATGTAAAATTGGTCAATGTGTGTAACCCATCTTTGCCAGGAAAATCTATTGTTTCGGTTCTTAAGCCAGTCACAAGAAGTGGATAATGGCAGGAGTGGAATTTCAGTCTCAACCCTCATACAACATTTAGGAAGAATCTAGGAGGAGGCATTCTGGACTTGAGAACCAAGGATATTTCCTGTTTGTGAATAAAGACAATAATGAAACAATTTAGGTTGGGAGGGGGGTAGCTCCATGAAATTGCCTAGCCAATTTACACTGCTAGTCCTTATCAATGTGAGTTGGGTTTCTCTACAATGCCCACTTTGGTCATTGCCTACTTCTATTTCCTGAGGTTAATCCCATTTGTCCTATAATAAACTCTCTTTACTTTTTAAACTTTATTCATAGTCTGTTGCCTGAATTCTTGAAACAGAGACCACAAAGACCAAGGGAAGCAAGAAAAGTTCAGAATGAGATTCCAGAAATATTAACTACAAAATTTCCAATAAGATAATGATAGCTTTCAAAGATTGATAAGTTTTATTACATTGTGTTTCTACATCTGATCTTTTAGAATTTGTAGAATAAAAGGTACCTAAGACTTTTCATGTAATAATTATAAAACAAAGAAAATATAGAGCCAAAGCTTAAAGTTTATTAGCATTGATTTACCCATATTTATCATATAATATTAAATATTGAAAATTATAATTTTCTAAAAAATGTATGCCTTGTTATATTTTATTTAAATTTATTTGTTTATAATGAGATAGTGTTTCATATTCACTAGGATGCCTGTTTTCTATTACACAGACAAAGATACCTTGAACTTTATTCCTCCTCCTTCTCCCTCAGGAATGCTAAGATTACAGGTATACATCACCACACCTCTTTAATATAATATTGGAGATTGAGCCCAAGGCCTCCTGCATGCTAGGCAAGCACTATTATAGATGAGCTACATCTACAATCCTGTATTTTTTTTTCCTAAATCATTACCAAACTGAAACAACAACATGTCCATCCTATGTTTCATGGCTCATTTTTTTCCTAATTTAAATTTATATGGTAGAATTGATAGAAATTAATAAAATGCATACAGAAATATGTTTTCCTTTGAATCTTAGTTTCTTATTTCTAATTTAAAAGAGAAGCAATAAGAGTACTAGGTTCCCTTCTCACAAATACCATTTAGTTTGTCTTACACAACTTTGAATTTGTTCTGGCTTTTGTCATAGGATTTCCTATGAGAGGGCTATGGGCATAGTTTGATCAAACTGTAATTAAATGCATTACCAATTTTTTGCTGCTTAAAATAAACATCTAATTTACAAATAATAAATAATAATGTTTATTCACACAGACATTATTAACTTAGTACATTTACCTTTACTATATAATTTAATTTCACCTTGCTATATGTAAAATATTGTCCTAAATATGCATTTTATATAAATATATATATTTCTCAAATGACGGGGAAAATGTTGTACTTCCTATTCACACACACTTTTATAAAATCCATTATACTTTCACATTTATGAGTCATGCCTACATAATATACTATAGCATTCAAAAGAAAATGTTTATTGTCTCCTCTATAATCAATCAGCTATCATTTTATTGTATATATAAATTATATACATAAATCTGTATATATTCTTTTTGCATTAGACAAATTGAAAGAAAACAGAGACTTCATCTTTTGAAGACATTTGGGATTTATTCATTCATCTTTTGATATTCAAATTTATGCATACAAAAACAAAGAAGAGTCAAATTATTGGCAGTTTGTGTGGCTAAACACAGGATATCAGACTCTTATCTCAGTGATATTTATCTTTCTTTAGATTATGTGAACTCAAACTAGTTCCATAGTAATAAAAATATTCATCATGTAGAAGGTCTCTGATTTTGTAAAATATATTTAAAGCACAAGTAACAATTTTAAATCCAAACAACTTACATAATTATTGTATATACATATGATTTCATTATTAAACAAATTAATCATTCCCTTGGTTTGGGTTTCAGCCTCTTTTCAATGTTCTCATTCATACCAGCATTCCCAGTGTTTATTCCCAGTGTTTATTTACACATTGTAAGAAACAATCACACTATCTGATAATTGGTACCTTTGTGAATTTATATCTAACAGCCTCAACTGAGTCCTTGATTTTGCTTCTAATTTCCTGTGATTCTTAGGGTTGGTTCCAAGATACCTTCCTGTCTCCTCACAACCTTAAATTCGACCTCAGTTAATTGCAACCCAACATTATTTTCTTTGAGCTAAAGAGAGTCTTAAGATGCAAACTCCCTTAATTTACAAATGTCTGATTACAAAACACAAGGGTCTTCTGTTGCAAAAGTAAAGCTACTTCCTGTACTGTCTTCTATGGCTCAAAATAAATCATTCTTTTCAAGGATTTACTTACTCTGATAAATCTCTAGTTTCTGTTGTTCTTCATCTTTTCCATATATGCTAATCTCTAATTGTGTTCCTATGTCTTCCATGTTAAATAGAAAATAAAATATTTCATTTCTTGAAGCAGTCACACCTACTTTTAGCCATTGTTTTGATTGAATAGTCTCCTTAGTTGACATAATAATGTCAATCTTTGTTTATTGTTTGTTTCAGATAGCCTTCAACTTTGAGCACATTAAAAATTATCTTTCTGAACTATTTCATATTGATGAAAGTCTTCTGCGTTTTGTAACAAATTAAGACCACTCTAATATTAATTGATTTAGCAGATATGTCACTAGTTGATTCAGCAACTAGTGATCTTAGTTGCTCTTCCTCTGTAGTTTTGTGAAAAGCTCTATAAAATCTTTTCTCTTGTATCTTGGTAGTTTATGTAACCCTGATGTGTAGGGAGTTTTTGTTTGCTTGTTTGTTTTAATTTTCTTTTTTTTCAAGAAAATATGAAAAACAAGGTGAAGGATTAGGGTGAATGATAAATAAAAGTGAAGTAAGTTGTGTGGAAACCTTTGTATCATAACTTCGTGTTCATGAAAAGATCTCCAGTATGAAAAAGCAATGATCAAACAATTTGGTAAGTGGGGATCATTCACTGACATCATTCAATCACCAACTATCTTCTATCATTCCAGAACTGTTCAGATACCACAAGCACATAAAATAAACACACCTGACAGTAAAGATAGGAAATATTTAAATTTATTATATGTTTTACACATCAAGGGTGAAAGTTCATCCATTCAATAGCAGCGACCAAAGATTGAGGTTTTACTTTAACTTAATTTCTTTGTTATACAGTGGTTTCAAAATGGCCCCCCAAAGATATATATATATATTTAATCAGATGATAATGTTGTTTTAAAGTATAGAATATTTAGGATTTTTGTCCAGTTTGCTGAAGAAAGTCTCCAGACTTGATGTTTAAAAAGTATCATGAAACATATTTTGCTAGCTTCCTTGTTTTCCTTTTTAGTTTTTCTCTATCCTGGCCACCATAAAGTAAATAGACTTGCTCTGCCACATATTCCCAAACATCATCTTCTTCCTCCCCAGTGGTTTAAAGTTATATGGCCAACTAACCATGGAATCAAACCTCTGACACCATGAATCTGTATATGTCTTTCCTTTTGTTAAATTACTATTCCTGAAGAAATTGAAGCAAAGTAAACCCCGATTGGGTACCAATATAAGAACACAAACTAAAAATATCAAGTCAACATTAGATTATTGATACAATGCATTTATTGGGGTTATTGAAAGTAGCTTGGATGACTCATGGTGATAGAAACCACATTTCTGGAATCCCCTGTACAACTTCTAGACAGCTCTGACAAGGAGTCTTCTCCCCCTCAGCAAGTGGTTAGGGTAGAGCCTGGAAAAGGAAAATCCAGTCTCTCATAAATCTGTAAATGTCAATTCTATGGAGTTATTGGGAGTGTCTTCTTTCTTAATGAAGGAATATTTTGACAGTTTCTTACATTTACTATTTCAGATACAATTAACACAGAAGCAGAAAAACAAATACAGAGACAATTTAGTTCTTTACTGGAAAGTTGACACCACTCTGCTCTTTCCATTCTTGAAGAAATATTAATGTACACTCTATGTGGAGGTACATGGTTGGGAGGAAGGAGATAGCAACAAATTGTCTAACTTGAAGATATAGCTTATGATACTAAGTAGGATTATGCCAAGTATTTGCCATGTAAGAAAAGATTATTCAATAAACTTGCACCCTACTAGAGTACCTTTTAGCAAAGGAAATTAGACTATCGTCTAGATTCAATATGAACTTTGAAGTAGTAAATTACTTATGATTTTAAGTTCTCTCTAAGAATAACTAGGTTGAGGAAACACAAAAGAAAGAAGTAGAACACTCTTATTTTTGGTTTTATGCTTTCTGTTTTTTTTTTTTTTCATATCTCAGTAAGCCCTGTGTCTTTTACACAAATTTGAACTTTCCAAGGTTAGAGGCATTCATCCTCACAGAGACAAACTTCATCCATGGAACTGAAGTTAGACAATAACGCTTTGTCTGCCTTCTTCCATTTGTGTCTAAGAATCTTGGCAGAAAATGAGTCATAATCTTATGGGAAATTCAGAGCTAGCATTAAAAAATGAATAGCACCTAGATAACTTGAGCAAGTTTTGTTATATGCTTGCGCATCTTGCATCATGGGAGAAGATGGTTTTAAAAATGGTCAATAAAAGGAGTGGTTATCAGTCATCAGATGTCTGAGTTTCTGGGAAACTTCTGCTAGTGAATCAGTGAGGCTGACAGAGGTAAATAAGTTGAAAGCAGTGAATATTACCTTACTTAACATTCTCTTGAAATATGTGCTCAAGGAAATGTATACCATCAGAACCCAGACGATTTTTCCCTGATTAGTTAATTCCTCACATTGAGGGGAAACATAGTCATGGAGATATGCCTACACAGAGTTTCTCAAGCAAATTCTAGAGTCAAGAGTGTTGGAGTGTTGACAATCCTTCCGGGGTTGCCTTAATGGTGGGAGAAAAAAGGCATTTCATAGCTACCATCCTCTGGGCTCACCAACAACTTAGTACTTGTCAAAGTAATGACATGATCACTGCATCTTGTGAGCCCAGCTGTAAGTTCTTGTATATTTGATCAATTTGAAGTAAATGTTGAAATAGAGTCTATGCCTTTCATTCTCATCCTTTGTTCTACATTGGTATCGATATGAAGAGACTTCTTGAAATACTTGAGAGAGTACTAAAAGACAGTCTTGTGTGTAACCCTTTCTAACCCTATCTTTAATTCAACCCTCTCAGCAAAAAATTAATATGGCTTGCTGTTGTTCCCACTTCTTAAAATGAAAAAAAAAGAAATTAATTTCTTCTTTTTAAAGAACAACTATCCTTTCAATAACAATCTGAAAACTACCACGATTTTGATTCATTGGAACCCTGATGGTGAAATGTCATACCTGTGCTCATAATGGAGCAGTGACACCTGCTTGGTTATGAAATCTCATCCCTAACAGACTATAGATGATGCATCTTTAGCCATCTGTTAAGCATTTCTCTGATTATCAATTGTTTAAAGAATCTGTTCTTTACAAGTATAGATTTTCTGGAAGGGTTCCTGTGTGATAATCACAGAACTATGGTATTCCTCAGTCTTGCCCAAGATTTCCTAATCACTTTTATCATATGTCAATTGAAAAAAAAAAGATTATTTAATTTGATATAAATTTTATGGCTTACCTAGAAAAACTTTAATTGCCTACTTCAGTCAAAATGGCCCTAATTTCTGTATATCATAATTTATTTTAAATAATAATTATAAAGCCATATTATCTTTAAAATATCAGTAGCTAATAACTGTGACACTGTCTTTCAAAGTATATATGATTATTTAAAACACTCCCCCCAATGGTAATTTCAAACCAAGGAATAACTTGGTTATTGGAATTTCTAAAAAGACACAGGATAACTCAATACTAATATCCAAGAATCATTTTACAATACACAATAATTTCTTCTCTACAGCATTTTACTTGGGAGGTTCAAGAATCACTGTTTTGTCACACACAATCTTTCTTTTTGGATCAGTCTTTCTTGGAAAATATGAATACATCAAATTTTCTGTATCATCTTAGTTTTAGGGCATCTTGGGCTTTTTATTGATAAAGCAAGACATGGTGCTCCCTATTTTGCGCATACAGAATTGTCCACGGATAACTGTGCCACTGATAGCAAACCTACTTCTGCAACAAATGCAAATACACACAGACTATGTATTTGACTGTTTAGTACAAAAATCACGTTGAATTTTCCAGAGTCTACACAGAGTCCCACAGAAGTCTCTGCCTGACTGAAAGCCTGGTGTGCTGGCCGCTGTGTCTCTACGTGCCCCTCCCAGCTGACCTAGTTTGTAACACTTTCCGAGCAGACAGGCTATTCTTAGGGAAGCCAGGTGCTCTGATTGAGCAGGCTGTGTGCAGACTTCTCTGTCACAGGTTAACTTGTGACTAATATGAAATATTGAGCTGTTCCATCAAATTTGCTTCATAGATATTTCATAAAAAGCCCTGCTAGGAGTCCTCTTTTTAATCCACTCATATCTAGGCCATGTTTCCTTATAAATACAAAACTTCAAAGATGGGGAGTGTTATTTGCTGTTGTATTTTAAGAATTTATGACATGTTTATGAACAAGGAAACATTTATTGGCTAGATGGAGGTAGTTAGCGGTGAAAGAGACTCACAGGATTCTAAAAGGAAAGTGAGATGCATCGGATATATAGTTCCTTTGCAAAGCACAAGGAAACATTAAGCTGGTCAGAAAGAATTTAGAGAAGCACTCTAGAAAACATAGCATTTCTGTAAATTACCAGAAACTCTCCATTTCACGAGTGTGTAGCAGAGAGTCTGTGTCCCTTTGTGCATAGGGCTTTCAGATAAGATCTTATAGGAAGTGGAACACTATTCCAAGGATGACCTGTAACTGCAAAGCCATTATAAAGGTAACAAATTTAAATATTAGAGTGGTCTTTATTATTGAACAACTCCTTACCCTTTGTACTGATAATTTCTAGAGCAAATCAAAAGAAAAGAAGCTTTTCCTTCATCACACCCTCCAAAGTCCTCGGCTAAAAATGGAAATGTCTGCTCTAACATTCCAAACCATTTTTATTTTCTGAAGAAAAATTTAAAACAAAACAATCAAAGGAGACAGATCTAATACATAATGTGTGGAAAATCAACAAACGAAACTCATTGGTTTACCATGGTTTGTTTTCATTATATTCATTTCATTTAACATGTTTGAACTTTGATGTTAAAAACTACTTTCATAAATTTAGGACAATAACAGACTAAAAGTAATGAATATGAAATTCTTACCTTGTATAAGGTGATATATTGCATCTAACAGATTTTACTATTTTTTCACAAACCTGTAAACGATTTAAGATGTATTCATCTAAGAGTATGTTTATTTTACATATTAGGTTAAAAATTTTTAAAGAATTATTCAAGTTCTCTCATTTAGTAAACGGCAAATCATAGATTAATACTTAGGGTGATTGCATTGATTGAAAAAAAGATCTTTTGTTTCTCTCTGTGTGTGTCAGGAGCCAGTACAGAATGAAAGAGCAATTCCCAGGAACCCACAAGACCCCAGTAAGATTCTTAGCAACATCAGAGAGGCTGCCTGAATTGGCCTTCCCCTATAATCAGGTTAGTGATTAGCCTAATTGTCATCATAGAACCTATATCTACTAACTGCTGGAGGCAGATGAAGTGATCCATGGTCAAGTACTTGACTGAGCTCATAGAGTTCAGTTGAACAGACGGAGGAGGGACCATGCGAGCACGGTGGGTAGATGTCAAGATCAAGGCTGGAAAAAAACCACAGAGACAGCTGACCAGAGCTAGTGGAGCCAAAGGACTGAACTGACATCCGAAAAACCTGCTTTAAAATGAAACTTCTGAATGTGGGTGACAGTTATGTGGCTTGGTCTTTTTCCCCCCCTTCGCAGTGAGGGAAGTGGTGGACTGACAGTGAAGCCAGAAATTATCCTGTATTGATGAACTTTTTTTTTTTTGAGCCCATTTCTTATGATGGGATACCTTGCTCAGTCTTGAAATCGCGGTAGGCCTTGTTACTGTCTCAATGTGTTATATCAGACTTCGTTGACTCTATAAGGGAGGCCTTACCCCCTTGAAGGAGTAAATGCAGGGTGGGATCAGGAAAGATAGGGGCCAGGAGAAGGGGAGGGAGAGTAAACTGGGGATGGTATGTAAAAAGAAAAAAAATGAATAAATAATAAGTCTTCTTGTAATACTTCATCCTTCTTTGATGATATTAGTAAAATATTAGTAAGACATGCCATATTTTGACTTTGTAATATTAGGATATCTAAAAGTACTTTTGTGACTTTAATTCACATAAATGTCAACATATCTCTTCAAAAATATCTTTTCTTTTTTTTGCTATTTCTTTTATTTATTTATTTATTTATTAAAGATTTCTGCCTCTTCCCC
>NC_022032.1:24574996-24579964 GCF_000317375.1 Microtus ochrogaster | reverse complement strand
TGTGGGAAGTCCAAGGACCACCCACCTCCATCCAGGTCTAGTAAGGTGAGCATCCAAACTGCCTAGGCTCCCCCAAAGCCAGTACGTGCAATAACTTTTCAAAGGTGTATTTTTATTTTGAGTGTTTCAGTGTTATGCCTGCATGTACATAGATGTAACAACTGTATGCATGGGTCTGCAAAATTCCGTGGGTGAGACACCCTAAAATTGGAGCTACAGACTTTTGTGGGATCCTATGTATGCGAAGAACAAGCCCAGATTTTCTGGAAAAAGCGTGAGGTATTCTTAAATGTTTCAGAAAAAGAAAAGAAAAGGTTTTTAGAAGTTTTTTTCAAATGGAAAATGAGGCAGGCATCCTAGGTTGTTGATGCTTTCTAGACTGAGTTCTATTGCCATCTAATTTATATCTACACATATAAAATAACATTCTTTCTTGACATCAAATATCTTTCTACATATATTAAATTTTTCCCAGATTGGTGTGGAAAGAAATGAGAAAAAAACAAAGAAATTTTAAAAGGCCTTTTTATTTATGTGAAATAGTTTTTAAGTTTATAGTTGTTTGTAGGCATATTTTTTGATTGTATCTGGAATATCATTTTGTTCTACATATAGTTTTAAGTTTTCCAAAACATAACTTGCCCAGTATTCAATGTTATCAGACAGTTTAGATTAGTTACAGTGATAATGACTTTTAAAAGTAAATTATAGTTTAAATTACATACTAGCAAAAAAGATCTTCCAAAAATCGTTGTTTTATGGGCTGCTTTAATTATTTTAATCTTGCATTTCAGCACAGAAATCTTTCCCACTGCCACGTTAAATCCTTTGAAAAAAGGAAATAAAATTATCTTTTTATATTATATGAAAATTACTGATATCATCAACACTCATGAAACTTTCTTCAAGAAGTTAAGCCATAGCTAGAAATCCATTGTCTAGTGTGAACATGCCATCAGCAACGAACTTTCTCTTTTTATGAATCTGCATGGGTACCTTGGGGCTGTGCTCTGGCTAAAGAAAACCTGTGTCCTTGAAGGTGGCTATCATGGATTGAAATCCAAATTACACTGTCCAGAACAGGAATTGCTATTTTAGCAACCATGGTGCAGAATGTTCTTGGTGATAAGGGCGGGTGGATTGGAGGAGTGACTCTTATTCTAGAACAGGTTTGTCTTCCTTGAGCAAAGCACAGAACTGTATTGTTCCCCTGTATATTCACTGTTCATGCCCTGCCTCTTGAGGCTCCTCCGCCTCCTGCTTCTACTTTTCAGTTTTTCACGGCAGGTTTCTCTGTGTAGCCCTGACTGTACTGACACTTAACCTGTATACCAGGCAGACAACCCATTGTATGTAAAAAAAAGGTGGTCAGAGAAGGATGTGTGTAGTACACAAATAAGAGTCTCCACATTGAAAGCAGGAGTGAATCCAGTATGAAGGGTCTGCAAATGTGTGCTAAGGTGGAGAGTGGAGTCAAGAGATGAAAGACGGTGGTGTTTGGGAAGTTCCACATAGAAAACGCCAAGTCCATGGAGTCTGTGTTAATTACTCCAATGGCATGGCGCTGTACCATGTGCTACTTAGACGAGACACACTGAGCAACAAAGTGAACAACATTCTTTCTTGGGATCCAAGTGGTCAGTTCACCCTAAAAAAAAAAAAAAGTCTTCCACAAAGGAAACAAACAAACAAAACCAAAATGAGATCTACTATAATATCTTAATTAATAACAGAGAGTAATTTTAATCCATTGCCAAAACTTATATAACTAATATTAAATGAAAGTTTCAGTACTTTATATTTTATATGACATTTATTTTTAAGTAAGAACGTGCTATTAATAAATATAGAAGATTGATGAAATAGAATGAGTTTATTTTATATTTTCCTACAACCTTTCTATTTCAACAATAATTAATTCAATGCTAATATTTATGTAAATATTTAACAGGCATCTATGATAGATATCAATATATAAATAAAAAATAAAGATTCTGTCCAAGTGTACCATAATACTTTTGTATTTTAATACTTTTGTTTTGCTGTTTAATCTATTTGAATAGTTCATAACTGATGACGCTGTTCCATGTCCTTTCAACATTTTTCTCTACTTTTTCATCACTGTTTCTGTTGGTGCAGCTATATCCATTTTCAAGCTAGTGAAATGAATAAGATATGTTCCATGAGATAGCATTGCACCAAAATGTATGATTTAAATACCATTGCTTATCTTGTTTTACTAAATAGTGATTTTTTTCCCTCTGGTCTCTGTAGTGATTTTTTTTCCTCTGGTCTCTGTTTCAAGTGTGTGTGTGTGTGTGTGTGTGTGTGTGTGTGTGTGTGTGTGTGTGTGTTAAAAAGTAAGCTACATTCTTACTTTATGTATTTTCCTTGTTATTAGCTCATTTCAAATTCTTTTCTGCAAGATTGTTAAGAAGTAAATGTGGCTTATGTTAAAGTTAAAGAACTTATGTGTTTCCCCCCAATGATATTTACTAGCAAACAAAGAAAAATTTATTGTAACAACAGTAAAGAAAGGTAAGGTAACAATAATAAATACATAAACTACCATGTGGTTTAAAGTTGTAAATGGAAGGGTGGCTTTGAGTATTTAGCTTAAGCACCAAAATCTACCTAAATGTGCTCATATTTTGAAAGAGTAAAAATTATTCTACTTGCCTCACAGTTAGTTGTTCACTGTGTTGATAAGTTTTAATTTTTGCTTTAAGAGCTATGATTTGTTTTAAAAGATTCTAAACCATAAACCTTAAAAGTTTCTAGTTTATTTCAATAGAGCAGCAGTGGGGCTGGGGTTCTGGCAGATAGTTACCCAGCAGAGTGTCAGTCACAAAGATTCTACATCATCAGAGAAGACTATTTATTCCTTTCCTTTTGAGCTCTTAATATTTTTGTTATGATTTGTTCTTTAAGTTGTGTCTAATCATAGGGAGGTTGGTTTTGTTTCTAGGTTTAGCAAACACGGGTAGAGTCAATTGTGTTAGACATCTCTTTCAGTGTTTTTTCGTTCTTTCCTCCCATGTCCCCGGTGTACTCACTCATTCTACTTCTTATATTGAACTTATTCTACTTCATATTTTGAAAAGCCATTAATCAGATTAACGTACCATCTCATAAAAATAAAAAGAGAAGAGACAGATTATTTCACTTCTGTGCAACATTCTTTACTGACTGAGTTCAGATTACAGGATTATCTGGCTGATTGTGACTGACATATTTGAATGATCAGACACATGCTCACATTTGCAGGAAAATTAGAAATTTTACATGGCTCCTCCATACCACATTATCATTTGTAGAACTGTAAAGAATTCATACAAATTTGCCATTAGGTTGTACAAAACTATGTCCCTAACTGTGTGTTCTCCACTGTATTTAAGTGAAACTATGCAAAATGTCACACTGAGCTCTGAAAAATTAAAATGTTAATAATTTTTTTGAATAATTGCCTAATTTGCACATTCTGGCGTTTAATTTGAATGCTGTACTGATTATACAATCCTTTGAATAATTCATATATAGACCTTCTCTATTACTCTGACAATCAGAGCTCTTCAGTGGTCCCGAAAAGCTGCCTTATGACAATATTACCTACTATGATTAGGGATGTAATCTTACATTAACCATTTTTCAAAAAGAAAAAGAAATGATGAAAAGTATGTGTCAAAAATTAATTCACAAATTTCTATTTCAGGCAACCTTTGTGGAAACATACATGAAGATATCTTTGCCTTTCCCTTCTCTTCTGACTGCTGTCTCATGACCTTATGAGCATTATAAATGCAGATGTAAATTTTTTTCTCCAACAGAAAATCAAGATTAAAAACACCTTACTACACAGTTGAATATATTAAATGGCATCATAATTTTCATTCATTTATACAAGCCAAATGGTTCTTTGAAAGGATTTAATATACTCAAAGAGTTACTGAAAATAATTCTTTTGCTAATAAGTGAACATATTTTAAACATTTTTTTGAAAAGATTCTCAAAGGCAGTTCAATAAATACATATGCAACTTACCCTAAAGCTTATCTTTGGATTATTTGGATTCACCAGAAACCTTCCCATTACTTAGGTATAATATTCTTAATGCAGCAGGGCCTACTTGCTCCAGTTGAGATTTTCCTTCCAGAGAAATGTGATCTGCCAAAAGTTCAATTCATTTGCACATTCTGAAACTTTTTTGGGATACCTAGCCCAGTTTTGTGTTTAAGAATAAAAAGTTGGAATTTAGACCTCCTAGGATTAAATCAAGCTCCACATTTTCTCTTTCTGATACCATAAACAAGAAATTTTACCCCAAAACTTTAGCTCTCATTGTTTTACACGTGGGGCATGGTGCCAATCATGGCAATAAGCATTATAGATGTTATATGTAGTTGAGAAATTTGCATAACCCATGTTAAGCCTTATCATAGTATGCAGCATATACTAGCATTCAAATTAAATTGACCTTTTGTCTCTGTCATTAATATGCCTATGTGGATTTTAGTTATCAAGTTATTATCTTTCAGATGATACCTAATTCAGGTTTTATATAGAAGATAGTTTGAAAATTGGGAACCATACTTTCTTAGCATCTGTACATTTTGAATGATCATAAAATTAAAGCACTTATTGTCTGATAATAGCAACTTTTGCATGGGTCTTCAGCTCTCATCAAACATCAATCTAATAGTTATGTTACATTGTGTTCTTGATGATAAATAGTCTGCATTTTAATTTCTAGTTTTATTTTAGTTTCGGTTGTTTGTTTGTTTGTGTTTAGTTTTTGAAATAGGTTTTCTGTGAGTAACTTAATATGGATATCAGGCTGGCTTTAAACTCAGAGACCTGCTTACTGGGATTTGTGAAGTGCTGTGTTAAAGGTATGTACCACCAGTTTTTAATTGGGTTAATTAGCATTTTAATGTCTATTTTCTTGAGTTCTCTATATATTTTGGAGAT
>NC_022032.1:24560989-24574260 GCF_000317375.1 Microtus ochrogaster | reverse complement strand
CTTCAATGCCTTAAAGTTCTTGTCAAATAGATATTTCACTTCCTTGGTTAGAGTTACCCCAAGATATTTTATGCTGTTTGTGGCTATCGTGAAAGTTGAAGCTTCTCTGATTTCCCTCTCTGCTTCCATATACTTTGTGTATAAGAGGGCGACTAATTTTTTGGAGTTGATCTTGTATCCTGCCACATTGCTAAAGCTGTTTAAAAGCATGGGATAAAACCGGACTCTCTGAACATGGCGAGCAATGAGGGCTGATGAGAAGCCAAGGACAATGGCACGGGGTTTTGATCCTACTTCATGGTCTGGCTTAGTGGGAGTCTAGCCAGTTTGGATGTTCACCTTCCTAGACGTGGATGGAGGGGGGAGGACCTTGGACTTTCCACAGGACAGGGAACCCTGACTGCTCTTTGGACTGGAGAGGGAGGGGGGGAGTTGGGGGAGGGAAAGAAAGGTGGGAGGAGGGGGAGGGAAATGGGAGGCTAGGAGGAGGCTGAAACTTTTTTTTTTCCTTTTCTCAATAAAAAAAAAGAAAGCTAAAATAAAAAGGTATGTACCACCACCACCTGGCTATACAATATATTTTAAAAGCTTATCCCAACTGAGGCATACAATAAGCTTATGGGGAAGCCTGTTTGTTCACCCAAGAAGTTT
Source organism: Microtus ochrogaster (assembly GCF_000317375.1). Lineage (NCBI taxonomy): Eukaryota > Metazoa > Chordata > Mammalia > Rodentia > Cricetidae > Microtus > Microtus ochrogaster. The sequence goes on along the minus strand of NC_022032.1, from coordinate 24,573,609 downwards.
TACACTGACCTTCAGTACTAGAGCAAATTTTGTAGACTGTCCTGTCATTGGCATCATCTCATTTTCCTGATGCACCCATCATGATTCTTAAGATTTTATTTCTCATAATAAAAGACAGTAAGTAAGTTAATTAATTCTGTATCTGAACCTTGTGAAAAGTTAATTCATAAAGTGGAATGTATTATTTGACAATATCTGAAATTCATAAACAAATAAATATAATATTAGGAGGTTTTATAATTCTACATTCACTTTTCTTCCTTATTGACTTTAACACATGCTCATTTATCATGTGTTCTAAGAAACTTCTAAGAAAAATGATGGAGTAAACTTTAATAAATACAAAAAAAAATCTAATTTTGATTTTCAATATAAACATTGTGTGGGAGAATTATTAAGTTTTTATATGTATTTTTATGCATTCATGGATATACATGAATGTTTTTGTATGTGTGCTCACATGGGTAAATGAACAGTATGTTTTATTGTGCATATGTAGTGGACAGACGACAACTAGCAAAGATACGAGGAACATTTTCAGGATGTTTATTGTTTCCTGGAAGCATGAGATTACTATTAATAGGTAGAATAATTTATTTTGGCAGACATGGAGAAGTAATTCCATGTGCATTTGAGAAGGAAAGTAAGGTAGAATATAAGATAATATATAAAGAAAAATTGGTAATAGATAAGGGTATAAACCTTGGTGATACCAACTACCCAATTGACTGAAGGCAAAATACATCTTAAGGATTTCTATAAAATGAGATAAAGAACTAGGAATAATATATTTTACACATGAGCTATTACATAAATTATATAATTTATACAGTATATAAATTACAAATATTTATCTAGCATATATAAATTTTGTTTTAGTTTCTCATCTAATCCTAAGAAAAGACACAATAACTTAGGCAAATTTTATAAAAGGAAGAATTTAAGGATGTGCTTGCTTATAATTTCAGAAGTTTAATACATTATTATCAGGGCAAGGAGAATGGGAACAGGTATAGATGGTACTGGAGAAATAGCTGAGAGCTACATCCTGATCTGTAGGGAGAGTGAGAAAAGAGAGGGAGGTAGGGAGGAAGGGAAAGAGAGAAGGAGAGAGAGGGAGAAGGAGGGAGGGAGAGATTGAGGGAGAGAGGGAGGGAGAGAGGGAGGGAGACTGATCCTAGCATAGGCTTTTGAATCTTCAAAACCCACCCCCCTTGATCAAGAAGACCACACTTCCTAACCACTATTTTCAAAAGATTTCATTCCCTGGTGACTCTATAAGGGACATTCTTAGTCTAACTACCACAAGTCTTGATTATTTTAAAAAAATATGTAAATAAGGGCAAAAGATTCATAGATGTGATCATGCAAATGTCTTTCCTTCATAGCCACTGCTTAAGCAAGACTCTTCTTCATTTTGTCTGAAAATTTGATTCATATGAGTCAGTGATCTGTCATCTGTAAGCAAGATGCACAGAAAGATAAATTGAACATCAGCCTGACAAATCTTATTAGAACAACATATAGAAGAAGAAAATTAACAGATACTCCATTATAAATGTCAAATTCATGGTGGCACTTTATTCATAACTATTATATCTCTATTTCTTATTAATTCCTCATCCTTATTCAAATGTTTTTATTAGTTGGTAAGTCATATAAATTGGTGAATTTATAAGCTGGTATGATACCATTTCATCTTATTTAAAAATGTTACCACAGTGTGTCGGTTAAAATTTGCTTCTGAAAAAACTGGATAATAAGCATTTTCCTAAAATTAATCATGTTAGTCTTTTATGTAGTATTGAGTGGAAATATCACATTATCTATCTCCTTAGATTTAGAACATATGATAAAATACCAAAAATAGAAAACAAGCCACTGTGTTAACTTTTGCGTGAAGTTGGTAAACCAATAACTCAATTTATATTTTGAGAAAGAATATTGATTTAAATCATGAACTGATCTAATGTACTATGGGTGCTGCTTATGAATTATGACTTTAACTTTCTCCTTTATAACACTTTTAAATTATGTTATTTTTTCTATGGATTTGCTGGGGGAATAACATGCTCATTGTACATTTTAGAATATTACAGAGAAAAAAATCTTATTTTAATTTAGTAGTATATTAAATATATTTTTAAGTTCTCTGCTATTCCACTGATTGAGAAATAGAGTTGAATTTCTATTCTCTTCATTCCTTGCAAGCTTTATATATCTTTTTTGATCAAAACAACCAAACAGATATATTTCCATGTTAATACCAAATCTTGCTGTTAAGAGTTCTAACATCTTTTCAATGGCTCTCCTATGTCTGTGATTAATAATTTAAGACAAGTTCCTCCAGAATCACTTATCCAGAACCTCAAACTGAAAAAAACTCAATTGTACTGGCATACCAAGTAAGACTCTGAAATTCTCACACGGCCTTTCTGTCTATTCCACTGCGTGGGAGGACAATATATGCATGCATTCACTCACTCGTCCAAGTCTGACAAACTGAGCATTTCCCCACCTGTCCCTTTATCTCTTTCTTTTATCAATTCTGTCCCTGCAATGTCATCCCTCTCATTCTGTTCATACAGTGGCACCCTCATATGTTAAAGAAATACTACTAAAGCTTAAATCCCATATTAAACTTCACACACTAATAATGGAAGACTTCAGCACCCGAGTCTCACCACTAGACATGTCTGACAAACAGAAAATTATCAGAGATATAAGGGAATAACAGATGCAGGTTTTCTTCATTTCTTTCATTCTTCTTGCAGTCCAGATTTTTAGATGACCTCCGGGTGTGGGAGGTCCTTCTGTCTATGTGTTACTTTTATTGATTAGTGAATAAGAAACTGTCTTGGCCTGTTGATAAGGAAGAACTTAGGTAGGCAGGGAAAACTGGTCTGAATGCTGGGAGAAGGAAGGCAGAGGGAGAGATGCCATGGAGCAGCCAGAGATGGACATGCTGAAACTTTGCTGGTAGGCCTTGACGTTGTGGTAATATACAGATTAATAGAAATGGGTTAAGCTAACGTAAGAGCTAGCAAATAAGAAGCTAGAGCTAATGGGCCAAGCAATGATTTAATTATTACAGTTTCTGTGTGATTATTCAGCATCTATGCTAGCTGGGTGGCTGGAAAGAACAAGTGGCCTCCTCCAATAGCCCCCCCCCATCAAATTTAATCTTTTAATTTTGCAAAAATTCAAAGCTTTTTTCCCTGTGAAAACAAATGCATAAACTTTCCTCCTATGCAATATATTCTCTGACTTCCATTTTAAAATTAAGATTCTCCAAATTATACAATTTAATTTAGTGGTTCTTTAATAATGCAATTTTTCTCAACAGCTGTCATTTTTTGCTCTTTAGCATTTAAATTGCATAATGTTAATAAAGCACTACATATGACCCACAACCTTGGCTTATGGTATTTTTCATATTTCTGTGATATTACTTTTATATCATTTTACTCTCTCTTTATAGACTTTGTTTTATTATTTTTAAACTATTTTTCTGTTAATGTCTATATCAATTTTTTCTTTCTTATTTATCTAAATACAAGTTAAGCATATTGTATTTAATATTTAGAGGCTTTCTCAGCCTGAATAAATACTTCCAGTGCATTTGCAACCTTCTCTGACTGAATTAAGACAAACTTTAACCTGTTAGGATGCTGGCAAGCCACAGCAATGTTGCACCTAGTGCATGGGGTGGCTGAATCTGATCCTTTCATGTGGGTAAGAGCGAAGCCTCATACATTCAGGTCTCATTCTAGAGATGTTTCATCTGTCCCAACTCCGGGAAGTCTTTGCGTCTGTATTATATAGACATTTCTACCTACTCTCTCATCACATAGTATGCTTCACACTGCCCATAAACCTGTAAACCCCATTCAAATGCTGAGTAATAGGAACTTTTAAAAGAGCCAAATGTCCAAGCATATGATCTGAGCTTAAGAGAGATTGTGGTGATCAGAATTTCCCTTAAGACTCCGTGTTCTGAACTTTTTTTCCCAGATATTTTAGTCCCTAGGTGTATTATGCTGCCAGATATTCGGTGCCAAATGTTGTTTTACTTTCCTTTTGGACCACCAGCTCACAAATGACACAGAGACTTCTTGTTAATTATGAAAGCTTGGTCTTTAGGTTATTATTGTTTCCAAATAGCTCTTATAACTTATTGAACGCATATTTTTATCTACTTTCTCTCTCATAGCTCTTTATCTTTCTTTAGTATAGCACCTCCAACTTGCTCTGAGTCTGCCAATGAAAATCCCTGTGCCTACGTTCCTACCCCAGCTCCTTTCTCTGTACAAGATTTCCAACTTGATAATGGCAATTAAACTTTGTATTAAAACCATAAGAAGATGCCTTAGACAGAAACACATTTTTACAGTGTTCAAAAGCTTATTACACAACAGAGTATTATTGCAAAATATCATAGACTGGAAAATTAAAAAATAAAACATCAGAAACATATTGCTTAGATTCAAGACTGGGAAGTTTGAGATCAAGGTATCAGAGGACTCAACGTCTGATGAGGGCTTATTTCTAATAGAGTCTGGTGATACATATGGATGATGGTCAAGTAGGCTGACAAACATCATCAGAATTCTCATGAAGACCTTCATTTGATTTTTAAGAGCCTGACCTTTATTTTATTACACATTACAAGTGACTCACCTTTTAGGACTGACAACCTGGTAATAGATATCTGTATATGAAAGCTAAGGGGCTATGTTCAGACTCAGATGGCTCTGGTTTTGCAATAGCAAACACATATCATTAATTTCATATGTCAGAGTCATAATATAACTAGTGGGTATATAAAATTCTTACCACCAATGCTGTAATGACACTACTGATACTAAGCTAAAAATTTGAGATATAATGTGAATCACTGTTTCTGTAAACTTACTTGAATAATACAATTAGATGCTTGTCTGTTTTTTAGGTGACTAATCCCAGTCAGAAGAAGAAAGTGTCTCAGTAAGGAAAGAGGCTAGATGATTTCAAAGAAGTTCATTCTAAGTAAAGAAGATTCTTGGGCTCTTCTTGATGAACACATTGGAAATCTCATATGATTATGCAGAAATATTATGAAATAGTTTGTAAATGATAAATAATGTTTAATTCACAAGAGATCTTTGCAAGTCACACAAAAACATATTCAAAAATGAAGGATAAGGAAAACCTATTATTTTAACTTAGTAATGTACACCATCCTCTAAATATTATTTCCATGACAAAGGATTAATTTTAAATTATATGGAGAATGTAGATTCCAAAATACATTAAATTAGCCAGCAAGATAATGTTAATCTGTAGAATCATTATATCTTTTGGTTTAGGTTGTAGATAAATACATTTTGCAGGAACTAAAAAAAAAAAGAAAAATAATGAAGGTTGAAAGTGGAGTAGTGCTTACTTTATGCAGATGTTTCATAGAGGTCATGGGTTATTTTTCCTGTGGGCTAATGTTATCAACATCTAACTTCATTCATAAATAAGCAAAATTCAAATTAATATATAATTTAAAACAAAGCTTCCTTGTTGTAGGCAAAATTTCAAGAAATATTATACAAATTATTTTAGGAACTGAATACTCAGCCACACCAAGTAGAAATGGAAGATTTGTCTAAGTAGGTAAATGTGCTAAGTATGTAGGTTATTAATAATTTGGGGTCTATTTAGATACTTTGTGGTATAGAATCGTGTAATTATTAAATTTTATTCTCTATTTTATCCAATTATATTAGTATGTATTATTATACCTTTTAATTCTCTCAAGAATTAAATAGCATTGCATGCTTACATAAAATCCAGTTTTAAAGCCAAATTTTATAATGAAATTATCTTCACATGTAAATCAAAATAATATGAATATAAAAATATAAAGGGACACAGTCATAAAAGAACTTACAAAAGAAAGGCCAAAATGTATCTGGAATTATCATTTTTATATCTTGTAATTCAGTGATAACTTAAATTAAAACATTTGGATCAAAAATGTGTTTTGTCTGACAACATACATGTCATACTACAAGGTTAAATCTCATAATTTAAAAAGAACACAACAAACGTGGCTTCACGCAGTATTTGATAAAATACAAATGAATTTAGATTAGCTAGGCTTTGTAAGGTATTAAGAGAAAGAGAAATGTTCCTTTCAATTTGCTTAGCTTACATATAGTACAAGAAGAGAATCATGGAAATTTCTTTGTCTAAGACATTTTATATTTTCACAGTTTTTATGGAAATCCACACCTAAAGTAACAAATATTATAGGAAACAACACCAGGAGGGGTTTTAATGTGAATTTAAAATATAGCTTTATGCTCTAAAATGTCCTTAGAACAACTAAGAGAAATGCAATTGAAATAGGGCTGTGGATTCTTAGAACAATGTATTTTACACAATAGTGAACACTGCAACATAGTTGAACATAAAACTTATGTGGTCCACTTCTATAATCTACTAATTAAATTTCATATTGCAATGTAATGCATGTTACATTCTAGGAATGATATAAAATCATTTGAATGCTAAAAACCTTGTTGAATATCAGGTTCTGATAGTTTACTATATGCTAGTATATTTTTATTGAGAAATTTTATTGGTAACATTTCATTTTATTGCATCCTAAAATCTGGTGATCTCTTAGTGAAAAAGACAATGCCCTAAACCACTATGGCACTTATGTCAATTAGTCTGCTACTTGGATTCTTTCTTTCTTCATCCACTGAGTTGATACTTACTTATTAGGTATAGCTCTTTAAATTATTCATTTGTTATAAAAATTATAAATTGAAACTAAGTTACAATAAGAACACTGAAAAATTTAGGAGAATTTTTTTAGGGACTGATTTTCACATTAAGAATCCATAAGTCATACTTGGTATTGTAAACTTTGTATGGCCTTTGATTAACAATGAACCTCATAAGCATGCATATTTAAATACGTAGTCATCAGGAAGTGGTACTAATTGTAAAGGAAGAGAAAGAATAGCCCTACTAGGAAAGTTGTGAACTTGTTGGAGCAAGTATGTCACTACTACCAACAGATTTTTGACCTGGCCTTCAAGGCTCATGAGGCAGGTTCCCATAAAGGACTCTTTAACTTACTTTTCCAATCTTATTCAACAACTTTGAGAACTTTTTACTTATTTTCTTGCAAGTGTCAATGAGGCAGTTGAGCAGAGAGTAAACCTGGGCCTCACAAGGAAAATGTTAAACAATTAGTGTGAGAAGGGATCAATACCCTCACCCCCAAAGCAATTACAGCTGTTTACAGTGAGGTCCACATGTGGGTAATGGCCACAAGAGATCTTGACCTCAGTAATGGTTCCATCATGCACTTACCACATCCATGGATGCCCTCCTTACAGAGAGACAGTGTGCCGAAGACACTCCTGGGGAAGAAGGAACCCCAAGTAGATAGAACTTACTGGGGATGAGGCAAACCAAGCTATCTGTGCTGTGACTGTGTCTGGGGAAACCCCAGGACCTGATGCCCTAGATGCAATAAGGGATTTCATTGGGTAAAGAATTGTAGATCACAGTCTGTTGAAGCACCTTGCCCATTTAAACTTTAGGAAGGGCATTCCTCAGTCCTGCCATTAAGAGGAGGCTTTCATAACCCAAAATCTTTTGGACCGTGCCTGTTTTCCATGATCCCCAGTGCTGACTTGATAGACAAGCTGTTAGAGGTGTGGTGGACATGGGTGTGGATGTCATGATATTAACAGAAACAGAGGTACTCTGCTTCCTGAATCATTGGAAATTTAGACCTGGCCCTCTCATCAGTGCAGTAGCGAACCAACAAAAATTAAAATTTACTACCTTTCCAGTCCATCTGGCAGATGGATGCAATTCACCATGTCCTCTTTGACAGTCTTAAATGTGTTCATGTGATAATAGATACCCTTTCCCCCTTTGTTTATGCCCTTGTCCTTTCTGTGGAGAAAGCCAGGTATGCTATCAGGGCTCTTAAGTCAGCCATAGTAGTTATTGGGGTACCTTGGGGACTTAAGACTGACAATGACCCTGTTTATACCTCTCAAAAATTCAGTTTCTTTCTGGGGTCATGAAAAATTTCCCATACCATTGCCATCCTGTACAATTCATTAAGACAAGCCGTTGTGAAGATTAACAAAAGAGCTCTTAAGGAACTGTTGGCCAGGACAGTCTCACTAATGTTAGGGGAGATATTTATCTGACCTTAAAAGAGATCCTTTTCTATGTGAACTTTCTCAGTTTTGATGACAAGGGGCTGAGCCCACCTACAAGCACTGGGCATCTCTGCCAAGGAACACACACCTGCCCCTGGTGAGATGGAGAGATCCTATGTCTCTCTAATGGCAATCCCCAGCTCCCCAGGTAACCCCTGTGCTAGGTTATTCTTGTGTTGTTTTTTATGAAATTAATATGGATTCTGGTAAGAGATGTATGCCCAACCACGGGTCAGCCTGCTTCCACCAGCATAGGTAATGTATGTACTCCCCTTTCTTTTTCTCATTGTTTCTCCCAAACAAATTGATTTGTGATTAGAGAAAGAAATTGAAATGTTAAATACTGTGAAGAGACTCAATTGTGACTCTCACTTTACCTCATTTTGTATAATGCTTTCTGAGATGAAGAATGTTAGTTAAGCTCACGAAGAGCTGGCTAAATATAGAAAGGGCCCATGGTCAAGTAAGTTTCTATATTATTTATTATAGCTAACACATAAAATTTTCTCAATTAGGTAAGGTAAAGGCAGAGGTTAAAACCTTTGACTTAATTTTTAAAAAAAGAGTTTGTCATAATATACAAATGTTATTTGATCATTCCTGGATGGTCACATATGCCTTAATTGGCGAGGTATTGTTAATTCTTGTTCTTTTTAAATGCCTCCTACAGTATATTAGACAGCAGTTGGCAGCAACTGAGGTTACTGTTGAGGTGTTAATGGGTCTTAGGCACCCCTTTTCCAGTCCTCCGCTTATGGTTATACATGTCTCATTATCTGAAATTCAAAAGACTGTGGTCTAGTTATCTCACCCTGGCAACCCTCCAGGAATGAATGTTCTTCAGTGGATAGTTGTCAATGTGGGTAAGAACCTGTTTGGAAGACCAACCTGAGACAGGCACAGCATAGTTACTGAACCCTCCTGAGGCAGGGTCAACAAAGCCAAAGCAATGCACTCTGGCTCCTGCTGAGGCTGAGCGCCCATGTAATAAATTAAAAAGGTAGATATGTCAGAAGATAATGTATACAAAACCAAGGGATGATCGAACCTAGAGTCTGCCTGAAGGCGTAGCATTAGTCAGAGATCCTTTAGTGCCTAGTCAATAAAAGGTACCCACACAATGTTGCCTGAGAACTTAGCAACAGGTACTGCCATTGGTCCTGATTGTGCCTAGCCAATAAGGGGGCAGCCACATGATGCTCCGTGATGGCTTAGCAATAGGTGCTGTCAGAGGACCTGATTGGGCCTCGCCAATGATGGGTGACTTTACAATATCAATAGATCAGAACCCAGTCTGAGTGCTGTGAGGAAGTTACATAAGGCTCTTCCTACTGATGAATAAATGAGTCTGCTGTTTGCCTCGTACCTGAATCCTGGTATCTGTGCCATTGACACAGTACCTTCTCACTCTGCTCCCTGCTCAGAATTCTCCAGGTCATATAATCAAGATATAAATCATTCCAGGAAACATTTGATATCTCAAATTTCAACTCACAGAATATATCAGATTTGTGTCATTCTACTTATATTTCTATCTATCATCTTGTATGCTTCTCTCTCAATTGAAGGAAAATGTCTTACAAAGTACAGCTTAATAAGTTCCATGTGAACTATTGTGACTTATTTGACCCAACTGTTTGTTTGGTTCATTTATGTTATTGTTGCTATTTTACTTTATGTGTTTCATTCTGGACTTTTGTGGGTAATGTTATATTATACATTAAAAGTAAAAGTTCAGATTTGGTTAGGATTTCTAACTGTCTACTATAAATAAAACTAATCCCTATCCAAATGATCAAAGAATGATAACTATATTCAAATAGTCGTAGTCCCTTAGCAAGGAAAGTGTGTAAAATCATCTAGAATTAAACTTAAAAATGTTTTACCATAATATTTTATATGTTCCATCCTTAAATTCTCTATAAACAAATGCTTATCACTCTCTTTTATGAAGACCATGCTCACTTCCTTTTTCATCTATCCAATACTCTTAACTCACTTCTACCATAGCACTTTCTATATATAAAATATCTCGGAAATCATTGTCTTATTTTTTTTCAAAAGAAAGTTAATTTTTAAAATATTTTTTCTGACATACATACCCAAATCTGTTGCCATTTTCTTGTATAATTTCCTTAATAGATTATTTAATTTTTCTCTGTCTATCCAGAGATAATTAAATTCATACTCTGTCCCTGCTCTAATATTCACTCTTTAAATCACTGTTTCACAACACTATTTGAATCATTGCCATTAGTTACTAAAGAAAAAAATAATGTATGGAATTTTTACAAAAATGGTAATAGCATTTTTCAATATCAAATACACTTTTAAACATTTGATTTTATTATAAGAAAAACACATATGATGTATCTTAGTTGCACATTGGCAAAGCCACATTAGAAAGAGTGGGGAAGCAGATAAAGCTGATTGTAGCACACTGGATCCAGAGCCAGTTTTGTATTCTTTCTTCTTATATGTTTATAATGCATTACAGTAAGTCATCTTTATACATATCCCATGTACCTCATCTTTTCTGTGTTAATTTATAATCAGGTAAAACTATTGTCTAGTGTATTTCACAGTTTCATCTACAGGCAACAAAACAGAATCAAAGGATTCCAATTTAGGGTACAAACCACTGCCCACATCACTTTCCTCCCCTTTAAAAACAAGAACTGTGATTCTAATATCCTTTGTTTAGTTTTTCTCCTGAAAATATCAGTAGTCCATCTTTTGGGAATGTGGGTGTAGTTTTCTCGGCAATTTCATATTGATTGGGCACAATGATAATCTTTTAGGGACCTAAAGAAAATTTAGAATTATGATAAAGTCATGACTGGAGTATCATGTGAGGCTTGTTCATCTCAGGCAGCAGTCTTGAATCTGTTCTGGATGTAAAACTAGGACATCTGGGCCATTCACTCCTATTGGAGATTTCTCAAACAACAAAGAATAATTTATAAATCTCCTCTTGCTTGTCAGCTGGAATGTTGGATCCTGAGTTATGAAGAAATTGTTTAGAATGCATGGAGGGGGGAGAAGATGTGTGGCAGGCCTCAAAATGAATAAGTAGAAGGAATATATAGGATTTCTTTCTGTTAAACATATTGATCCATGAGTAACATGCTGCTTTATAAACAGAAATGAAGCACCTATTTAAAAATTAAGCTTAACTGACCCAGCAAACAAATGAATAAAAGACAAATTAATAGGAAATGAACCCTTTGGGTTCAAATTCCTTTTGAATTATGTACCTACATTTATTTTCATCAGTGCAGCTTCCTATCATATGATTTGGTGGTTTCAGGATTAACTCAAGTATAGTTAATTGAGGATGGGTACCTGCTACAATCTAACAGAAGCAACAGTTTAGGATTTTATACAACTATCCCCTCTTGGACCTGATTATCATATTCATCATATTGATAAGAGTTATTAATCTTGTAGTATTTCTACAGAAGGAAATAAATTAAAGAAAGCATTCTGCTTAATCACATCCTCAATAAATTTATACTAATTTCATATTGTATGATAAAAACTGCTTTCAATAGTGGAGATAGGGAAGCAAATAAATAGACAAAAACCTCTGCCTTGTTAAAACTCATGTTGTAGATGGATAGGAGATAAAATAACCAAAGTAAATGAGTAAATTGTTTAGTTTGTTTGTGGGTGACAATATATTTGGCACAAAATAAAGGAAGGAAGGAAAAAGGGATGGCATTACACCTGGGTTCCAATTGTGCTTCAGAATGTTTTTGTTGGCATTCAAACCTATTTATCTTCAACCAACATGTATATGCACTTTCCTCAAGTGCTAAATGAGATTCTTTAAGGAAATGAATTATTAATGAATTCATTGCACACATAAACGACATTCATTTTTATGTTTGCCTACTGTGAAGCATGAGAACATGAGACTAGTACCTCAATTATGGCACTATTATTTAAGTGAAAAAATTTATATATCTTTTGATTTATGAAATTTATCTCTTTTAGTTTTACTTAATTGAATTTTTTTAAAATTCTAACTTCCCATATTGATTAGTTCAATAACCAACAATTATTTATCTCGATCCAAATTTATGTATTTTTTTAAAAATTAACTATAGCATTCTACATGAAAATGATAATAACCTTTACAAAAGAAAATGGAAGAAATGGGTGTGACTTCTCATACCCTCTTTTTTATTTTTGTCTATTAGCCTTTTTTTATTCTAGAAAAATATTTGTAGCCCAGCCCCTCCAGCACCCCTCCCCAACCCGGACCTGCTCTATGCTAGGACCAGTGCTCAATAACAGTTTTAAGCTCCTTCTCTAAGGCTACCCACCCAGAGCAGTGAGTGCCTGCCTACCGGGCAGGCCTCAGGGTCCCCTGTAAGGGAGCCCAGG
>NC_022032.1:24532844-24555224 GCF_000317375.1 Microtus ochrogaster | reverse complement strand
GAGTGGGAGGCTGGGAGGAGGCGGAAAATTTTTTTTTTCTTAATAAAAAAAAAAGAAAAATATTTGTAGTAAAACTGCTTGAATTATCACTCTCTATTATTCTTTTTTGTATACGCATATTATTCTCTACACCTTGAATTAGTAGACTTCCATATGTTAAGACCAATGTTTTATTGTCATAAATTAATAAGCATGCTTAATTTCCATTCGAATAAGTAAATATAGAGTATGAGATGTGGCAATTTACTGCTGAATGTTTATAGCTAGATGCTGAGAAAAGGGACTGAATTTTCATTTAACAATAATTCCCAATATTAATTCAAAGGTTTACCATAAAATGGGAATGTAGAGCACTTTATTCATAACATGTACAATTACTTTTGTGAGATTAGTGGATTTCTCTGCCAGTGGAGTCAGGCTTAGTGTTTTGCCTATACTACAAGATTTTCTTATTCTAGCACATCAGGACCAGAGCCAAGCAACATTTTTTTTCCCTAGATAGTAATGACCCTTAAGTTTTACTTTCCTTGTGCTATTTAGTTCTACACTTACTAATAAAGCTTGCTGACAACAGGATGACATCTTAAAATCTATATTGCACAGATTAACAAGGCAAGCACCCCCAAAAGGGTACCAATTTCCAGTCTTTCACATGGCATTATTTTAGGGCTATAAATGGAAGTTCCCATTATAACTACCTTAAAGGAGTAATGAACTGTTTACATGGTAAAATATTACTATTTATTAAAATGAGATAGTCATGTCATAAAATAAAATCTCATGGTCTTAAATATACATAAAAACTTGACCTTATCATACTGTCACACCCTTACAATACCTTATATTCCATAATGTCTTGACAGAAAAATGACAATAGTGTTAGGAAGGGCTCTGCAATAATTCTGAAATCCTATTGAACTTTTTTTTAAACAATAACTTGAGGGCATTTCAGATGTCCCATTTACTGATATTTTCAGGAGTGAACAATGAATATCACTTCGGCCAATAGAATTTTCCAGATCAATCTATGGAAGGATTGTAGGCACATAATGTGTTTCTACAATATGACCAACAAAAGATATTGCTCTCAAATGTCACCCTATTTTGGGTGATTGTTACAGCACAAGAAGTTTATGATATCCACCAAACTCAACTTTTCTCAACAGAATGATCCACTGACAGCAATTTTTATGAAACATAATTCTGTGAACTGCCAGTTCATTTGTGAAGCTCTTGGTTTTAAAGAATTGAACATGTTCAAATCATTCAATAGGCAAAGAAAGCTTCTTTTATAAAAACTCAAAAGCTCCATGACCCAGAAGGTTTCCTACACACATCCATCTGCCTTGATTTCACCTAAGCTGCTTTTTGCCATACCCTGTCATATTCTGAAAGGTTAAAGCCACCTATTCTTGCCATTCTCAGTAGAGATATTATTACTAGGAATTTCTTGGCTACAATCGCTTTTCAGATATCCTATTCTACCATAAATAAAACATTTGTCATTTTGATGTCTCCTCAAACCTTTGGAAATTTCTTCTCCTACCCAAGCATCAGTATTATAGTCAAATGTCTCAACGTTCATTGTATTTAGGATCCATTCATCCATTGATGATGATCTAACCTTTAAAGGCCCGAGTATTTATTTATTTATTTATTTATTTATTTATTTATTTATTTATTTATTGTATTCTAAGTTGGGATTTTTAAAAGCCAGAGATTCAATAAGTACTTTCTAGCTTCTGGGTCTGTTAATCCTAGTTGTACAGCCTTAGTTAACCTTTTTTTTTTAAAGTCACTAAAGGGTTCTTTCTGGCCCCATTTAACTCTGATATATGACTTAACTCTCTTTCCTGGATTGTGAATCCTGTCCCACGAATTTAAAGCTGCAATGCTACATAGGGACAAGGTGCATTCATCATAGCAAGCCTGTTCCCGCGGATCAGAATAATGACCCTTGCAAATAATTTGATCTTTGGAAGCCTCAAATACTTTTGCTTCTCCCTGTTGTTCTAAAATATTTACTTCTTCTGGCCAATAGCATTTCCATAGCAACTGGTATCCACTTTCCAGGACTGCTGAGATTAATTGAAGTCAAACATGAGGGGTAGCTTTATTGTTTGAAGCCCACATTTTCAGTATTTATCTAACAAATGGTGATGCAGGCCATAAGATACTATTGATTGCTTAATTTCATTCGATAGCTCATACCTACAGGTTGCCATGTATATTCTTTGACTACCTTCGGGTATTTTGTGCCTGATGCTTTCTCAGTGGATATTACTGAATAGGCAGCTAAAACTCTGGATAAGTCATCCCAGACGCTGGCACATACTGATGTGGCTAAATTCTATACTTGTACCCTTTCTCCCTGCTCATCAGTTTCAATAATTTTCTAAATCTTTTCAATTGTCTTTACTGCTGCCTTTTATAAAGTGTGAATCACTGATGATTCCAATGTTTGAAATTTGTTCAGTAAGGATAACATCTCATTCTTAAATATAATTTTAATGGTGCGCATATTGTCTTTCTGGAGAGATACCTTATCTGCTAACCTATCATAACCTTCCGACAGATACCAATTGTTAAATTCAACAGCAAAAATTCTTTCAGATAATGTCTCAACACTGTTAGACAATGATTGAATTTTTTCTGTCAAATTAATGTTAACATTTTAATAGTATTAATTTTTTCAATTACCTGTTCATTATTAGTCTGTAAAGACTGCATCATTCCTAAACCTGCCTCATTCATGGCTGTGTTGTCAAACCAACAAGATGAGCAATGCCTCACAAGATGAGAATGCCTCACAGAAAAAGGTACCGAGGCAAATGGCTAACACAGACAAGAACTATGAACTAATTTATGATGTAATAATAATAATTAGTTAATAAGAAGCCTGAACAAACAAGGCAACCAGTTTATAATTAATATAGGCCTCTGTGTTTCTTTGGGACTGAATTACTGTGATACCAGGCTGGACATAAACCTTGGTCAACAACTGACACAATTTATGAAACATAATTCTGTGAACTACCAGTTCAAAATCATTTGTGAAGCTCTTTATTTCAAAGAGTTGAACATGTTCAATTCGTTTGAAAAGCAAAGAAAGTATCTTAATATGTGTCAAATATGTGTCCTTTTTTTAATCTGGATAGAACAAATGTTACCTGAATGATAGATAAAAATGTATATATACTTATAGATACAGTCATGGACACAAAGTGACAGGTATAGATCTAAAAGTACGTGTGGAAGCATAAATATGCTAGTGGAGACTGAGCACAGCTTTGTGTATTGTAGTTAGAGCAGGTCATAATTTTGTGCAATGGCTGAGGGATGTAAACAGAGGTAAATTTCTATATTTTACTTTGAAGGATGATATTATTTAAAATTATTGGCCAGGCGGTGGTGGCACACGCCTTTAATCCCAGCACTCGGGAGGCAGAGGCAGGTGGATCTCTGTGAGTTCGAGACCAGCTGGTCTACAGAGCTAGTTCCAGGACAGGCTCCAAAGCCACAGAGAAACCCTGCCTCGAAAAACCAATAAATAAATAAATAAATAAATAAATAAATAAATAAATAAATAAATATTATTAAGATAATCAAGGTTGTAGAATAAAATGTATAAAGTGAGAAAGTGCTGAGATAGCACATTTCACTCCTTCAGCCAATAGCCTTTAAGATACCAGCCCACTTGGGTGTGGTCTCTTGTATATAAATGAAGATGTAAAGCTTGTGCTCCCTCTCTTGATTCTGGCTCTCACTGCTAGACTCTATTCCTATTACCCGTTTGTGCAGAGGACTATTATCTGGGACAGTGATCTGTATTTCTCCCCTAAATAAATGACCCTTCGTTATTCATAATTCTGAACTAGTGTGGGATTATTTTGTGACATCTATCAAGAAAGTGATTAATACTGTCCCAGAATCACATGTTTAATTTATAGATAGAATTCTTTACTTAAAAATAATGTTCTTTTCACTCCTAAGCTGCAAATATAAATTCTTTAAAGGATTTTTTTTTAAATCACCTACTTTCAATTTGCTTTATATGTACTTATTTTGAAACTGAGCTTCACCTGATATTCCTTTTCAGCTTTTCACTACCTCTGGAATTGTGAAATAAAAGACATAATTCCACAGGATTTTGTGGACATTAAAATGTCCAAATATATTAGCCATTTAAGCAAAAAAATGCTGCTACCCTACTCTGAGGTTTAAAAAATATAACTTATCTTATACTTATTTAAAATGTTTAATTTCTTTGCCACCCTTATATCTGGGTGCTATCTTAAAAGAAAAGTCTCTTAGATCAAATCTATACAAGTATTATAAAACTACGATACAGGCATTAAAATGTAAAGTTTAGCTTTAATTATAGAAAATGTAGAAATATTCTTGTTTTACTTTTATTAAATTTACTTATTTATAATTCCAACCTTAGTTTTCCCTCCCTTCTTCCCTCCAGTTCTCTCCCCATCTCCCATCTATTCTATTAAATTGATGCCTCCTTTGTTTCTTTTCAGAAGGAAGCAGGCTTCTAATGAATATCAAATAAACATAGCATATTAAGTTCTAGGACTAAACACCTCCCCTTGTATTAAGGCTAGTCTGCAGCCCTGCCTTAATTCAATAACCAAAATATTCAAAACATGTTTAAAATAACCAACTTTAATTGAAATTGTCTAATGGCCCTTATAGTTACTTACTCCTTCTATATTTTATTTCATATTTATCAGTTAAGAATGAATATTTTTGATATAACCCTAAGTAAATCATATCATAGATTAGTGTGTATTTTAAACTGCAAATTGACAACATCTGGTACTTTAATGTAGCATGATGTGGCACTGATTGTAAGATCAAGGTAACAGAATTTGACACAGGTTCTTTATGCATTAAAAAGTAGGAATAATTAATTCATAAGTGCGACTGACTGCATTTTGATGCTCTTCTAACTTGGAAATGGGAAGATATGTAGTTTTCTCTCAATTGGTTCACAGAACAACACAGACAACACAGAAATGAACACTAGACATAGGATGGACGTAAAACTAAGTACATGGATGCATGATTTTTAGGAATATTTTCCACTAGATACAGTTTTTAAAATTCAAGTAGCTATTTCATATAATATATCTTGTTACACCACAAATAAATAAAGCTCATCTGACAAAATCACTTCATTTAAGTTCAACTATTTGTTCATTGGATCAAATAAACCATGTAAGTGTTCTGAAAGACGTTCATTATATGATTTAGGTGTTTATACACCAGTTTATTATGCATAAAACTAGAAGTTTGTGTAAAACAATTTTATACATATGGTTGTCTAAACATTAATTCAAAATTACCCAGTTAAAACAAATATTAAAGCTTAATAAAAAAAACATAGTAATGCAATAATCAATTTTGCTTTCTTATTTATGTTGTTAGTTGACAAGAAACTGTTCAATATTTCTTTTTAGTTTAGCATATTATATATGATTATATTTCGTTACCAGGAGATAAAACATATACTTTAACATTTGTCTTCTTCAAGAAAGTGTGAAAAAGGAAAAATAAAAATTTACAGAAAATCAAAATCATTGATAAAATACATATAAAACATCAAGTTTTATTTCAAATTCAATAATCAGTTTAAAAAGACACAGAAAGTGTATAATGCTCATTGATGTTTTTATAATATCTTTAAAATTATTCTTAGTGCTTCATAAATAGAAAAAAATAACATTTTTCTTGAATTTTATAAAATATTAAGATAATTTAAAGAATGCTGTGCTATTAAGATATTTAATGATACTAATTCATGGATATGTTGTGCCTTCAGTTTTATTGAATTTTAAAAAGTCTTTAATTTCTTTCTTTATTTCTTTCTTGACCTAGTGGAAGTTAAGTAGTTTGCTGTTTAATTTCCATGAGTTTGTTGGCTATTGTTGGCTATTTAAAAGTAGTATTGTTATTAAATTCTAACTTTAATCAATAGTGATATGATGAAACACAGGGAGTTACCCCAATATTTTTATATTTGTGAAGGTTTGCTTTGTTCCTGAGTATGTGATCAATTTTAGAGAAGGTTCCATGAGGTGTTGAGAGGAAGGTATATTCTTTTGTCTTGGGTTGGAATGTTCTATGGACGTCTGTTACGTCTATTTGATTCATGACATCTGTTAGTTCTGTTACTTCTCTCTTAAGTTTCTGTAGAGAGAGCGGAGTGTTAAAGTCTCCTCCTATTAGTGTGTGGGGATTGATGTGTGCTTTGAGTGTTAGTAAGGTTTCTTTTACATATATGGGTGCTCTTGTATTACAGGCATAGATGTTCAGGATTGAGACTTTATCTTGATGGATGTTCCTATTAGAAGTATAAAGTGTCCTTCTCCATCTCTTCTTACCTATTACATTTTGAAATCTATTTTGTTAGATATTAAGATAGCTACACCCACTTGTTTCCTAGGTTCATTTGATTGGAATACCTTTCCCCAACCCTTCAGTATTAATTTGTATCTGTCTTTGAGGTTAAGGTGTGTTTTTTGAATACAGCAGAAGGCTTGATCCTGTTTTTTGTACCCACTGTCTCAGCCTGTGTCTCTTTATAGGTAAATTGAGTTTATTAATATTAAGATATATTAATGACCAATGATTGTTAATTCATATTATTTTTTGGTAGTAGTGTTTGTGTGTTTTCCTTCTTTGGGTTTTGCTGGTGGGAGGTTATTTGTTGCCTGTTTTTGTGAGTAGAGTTAGCTTCCTTGGGTTAGGGTTTTCCTTCTAGTACTTTCTGTAGGGCTGGGTTTGTGGATACATATTGTTTGAATCTGTTTTTGACATGAAATATATTATTTTTTCGATCAACGGTGATTGAAAGCATTGTTGGGTATGGAAGTTTGGGCTTGCATCCATGGTCTCTTAGTGTCTGCAACGCATCTGCTCAGGACCTTCTGGCTTTCATGGTTTCCATTGAGAAGTTGGGTGTAATTCTGAAAGGTCTAACTTTATATGTTACTTGTCTTTTTTCTTTGCTGCTCTTAAGATTCTTTATTTATTCTGTATGTTTTGCACTTTGATTATTATATGGCAAGGGGATGTGTCTATTTTGGTTTTTGAATATCATGAAAATACAAAATTATCTAATTCTTATAATTGTAAAACAAAAATTATTATAAAATCTATTATCAGCTGCTGTAATCTGTGGAGACTTCAAATAAGTCTCTTTAATATAGTTTATATTTATATAGAATATAGTCTAATAAAATTCACTTATTGTACTATAAAAGTTATCGTAAAACTAATAAGTTCCTTTTTTAAAATAAGTCTTTAGGAGAACAAAATAGTATCATTAACAGCTATAAGCTGTTATTTGAAAACTGAATTGTGAATTTCCCTTACACGATCTGAATTTCAAAATTAATCTCAAAAGAAAAAAATTATGCAGAATTTCATCCGGGTTAAAATGTCACTAACTTGGTCTAATATTTAGTGTTTTAGGAAAGAATCTATAAATGAATAATTTTTCAGAACAGAAACTTTTGGAATAGTCCCTAGACATTTTAAATGATATGAAACTGTCCATTCTCTCATGTTTGATTTTGTGTACCACAAAGATGAGCTGTGTCATAGAAGGTGACATTAGCACTAAAGCCGGATAAGTCTTCTCCCATGTTCTTGACCTTTTAATTCTTTCTTCCACGTTCACCTCTCTTTTTGTCCCAGAAATTCTAGCTATATATTTCCAACAAGATATTCACTTAAATTTAAATCATTAAATAAAAATCAATATTGAATAATTGTTAGGGTATAGGTAAGATTCTAAGATACAAGATGCAAATAGAGTTCTGTGTAAATAATTTGTATTTATGCTACCAATCCTTTAAACCTATTATAAGCACATTAAATTACATTATGAGTTATATATATTGAAAAAAGGAAATGAATGATGATTTAAGAACATACTGAGTTGTACATGAAAATTTTATTATTACTGAGAATTCATTTCCCTGATACAAAATAACAATTTTATTTTAAATTTTGTAAGCAGGATTTCAATGTACAGTCCGTGAGCACCATAAATTTATGATTTTTCAAGCTTCAGCCTCAAAAAATATTGTCATTTCAGGCTAGTGCCACCAATTCTGATAAAATCCTAGATATTTGTAGTGTGAACTAAGAAATAGTTATTATTTCCTAAGATCACAAAGTTTCTTTAGTAATTATAAAAGAATGTGTTAAGTTGATCACTAGAGATAAAATATTTTATTTAATAATTCAGCATGTAATTCACATGTTTTATATATATTATAATTTTCCATTTTTTATATCTAATGATATTGATATTTTTTCTAATTTTAATGCTTTGTTGTTTACCTGTGTCCATATTTTTGACAGTAATCTATGCCTACTCTATATTGTGAAGATACAATTTCGGAATTGTTATACAATCCAATGTTACTTTGTTTTCTTTATGATTCTCCAAGAATGAAAATTAATATTTGACCAAAGAGAAAAATTGCACAAATATTATCCAGTTTTTAAATTTTGACCCTAAAATAATATGTTATAGTGTTGAAGATGAGATACATATAGTTACAACTTTCTTTATTATAAAATTCAGAAAAATTGCATACTCCCAACTATTGTTTACAGCCTGCCAGCACCTCTCTCTCCAAAATAACACCTATCTGTCTCCCCGCAATAAGAGTAGTGGGCTCACCCTCTGAAATGTTTGTCAAAACACTTTTTTCCCTATAAGTAACTTTGAATGAGGTGTCTTATTATAGCAGTTAAAGAATAACTAAGATAATTAGAAATACTTAAATTTGTATGATTCAATTCTCTATCATGCCTCTACTCCAATGGTCACTTTCAAACAAATAATGCTTTATTCATTTTGTCTTTTTTTTTTTTATTTTTACCAGTTGCGACTTTTTGTTAGTTATGATTGTTATATATATGCATTTGAATAGTGTTGCTGCAACCTTCTGCTTTCATTTAGGGATACACACACACACACACACACACACACACACACACACAGATGGAAGTATAAGGACTGCCACCTGGAATTGAACAACTTTGTATACTGTTCACCGCTGCTGAAGAATAATTCTTATCTCAGCAATTTTTAATTGCATGTATTCTTTATCTAGGGACAGGAACTTGTGTAATTTTCTTTAACCCTAAAAACATGCCTATAGTTGCTGTCTTTAGTCAGGTCTTGTTCAGGCAGGCACATTGTTGAGATTTCATGGGTTCAGCCCTCCTTTATTACCTAGAAGGCAATTCCTTTTTCTATGTTTGCTTTTTAAAAGTGTATTTAGGAATTATTCTGTGGGAGTTTACACACAGTGTGTAGGTACCTGTGGTCTTGGGCAATTCTTTTCTACCTGATATGGATACAAGGAAACAATCTTGATCATCGGTAAGATCAATATATACATTTAGCTAGTAAACCATCTCTTTCGGCTTTCTTTTTTTAATTTAAAAATGTGTAGGAAGGGATAATTTTTATTTTTCAATGATTTTATGCATAAGTAATTTGGATTATTCCTAATTTCTGTATTATATTTCTTTGCAGAATATAGTCATTATACTGTAAGACCTTCATCCCTTATTCTCAAAGGAATGAGAGGAATTTCCCAACAGAGTGTCTTAAAATAAAAAAAAAAAAAAAAACTAGACTAGCTTCAAGTTCCCAGAAAGAAAGTGACTTCCCCCAAGGGCACTCCACCACCTAGTGAAGACTGATAAAGGTGTCCTGACTCCCAGACAGGGTGACCTTGCTCTGAAGACAAAAAACAAACAAACAAACAAACAAAAAAAACAAGCTGACAAAACAGGATGGGAAAGAACAAAGAATCTGTATCAGAAATAGGATATGTGAAGAACTTTATTTTTTATTGAAAATAGATTTTTTTTGTCTCATGTAATAAATACAGATGTTAGTTTCCTTTCTTTTCATCTTTCCAACCCTATCCCAAACCTCCCTTCTCTCCCAGATCATAAACTGAATGACAAGTTTGACAGGATTTTGGATGATGGAATGAGAAGATCAGGTTTCCTTCCACATAAAATTGTTTTAAGAAAAAATTAAAACAAAACAAACTATTTAGAGCAAAATTCTTCATTTGTAAGAAATGTCAAGTTTGATATTTTACATATATGACAGTGAAGAGATCTACTTATATTTGAATTTTTCTCTTCAGCAGGTGACAAACACAACTTTGTTTAAACTTGTTTTGAATATTTTTAATCCTAAGGTTAAGGGACAAACACTATGTAATCCTGATACAAGTCTCAAACATGTCGTGGAATATAAATATCTGTTTCATCCTCTGTAGCAGATGGTCAATCAAGTCCCATGTATTTCATATGCCAGAAAATTTAATTTTCTCAACATTTTCCAGAGGGAAGTCTTATTGTTTATTTAAGAAGTTAATCTTGTTACATCTTCTATCTTTCCAGTACTTATTAAACATTTTTACTTTCAAAATTAAAAAGTAATTTATAATAGATTTCTAATATTTAAATTATATGACTTAGTATTTAATATATTTTAAAAAGTCACTTATAAACATGCAATTATATGTCTATTTAGTTAATTTGGGATGTATGTACATGCATGTGTGTACATGCATGTGTGTGTGGTGATTTGAATGAGCAATATTTTAACATGCTCATGTGTTTGAACGGTTAGTTCCCAGTTGATGTTGCTGTTTGTAAAAGTTATGAAACCTTTAGGAGGCTGAGCTTTGCTGGAGCAAGTATGTCACAAGAGGTAAAATTTGAAGATGAATGGCTTCACATTACTTTCCATAAACTCTGCTTCCTGAGTGTGAGGGAACATAGGATCTCTCAGTTTCCTGTGTCTGTCTCATGCCTGGCACTTATTACCTCAAATCCCCACTGTCTTTGAATAAATATGTCTTTGTATAAACATTCTTATAAATAGCTTTAGTCAAAGCATTTAATCCCAGAACGAAATAGCAACTAATACAGTTCATATTCATGATGTGTGCATGGACATATGTGTAACGGCATTCATATATAGTTCTGAGAAAATCTTAGTGAGTTGTTTCCTTTCACCTTTACATGTTTTTCAGGGATGAAACTCAAGTCGACTTCACCTGCTCACTCATCTTGGGGGCTAAATGACAAAATTGGTTGTCAATTTGAATCAAGAAGCATCTAGGTCATTCAACAGGCATATTTTTGCATTTCTGTGGACTTCTGTGAGATTCCTTGATAATAAAATGCAGTAATGTTAAAAGGAAACAGCAAAGTTTAATGATATATTGTACAAAATAATTATCCTAAAAGATGTTCTAATAAGTGTCAATGATTGCTTTATTCTCAAAATCATCTTAAGCCAAGATTCAGAATTGACACAACATTGACTTGCTATTTTCGTGTTATTGAACTGTACTGTCTTCATGGGATATCTGTAATTATCTAGGAACATGTGGCAGTTTGAATACTCACAAATATCTTCATTGATATTTTAATGATTAACTGATTAATAAGTAGATTTAGGGGGTATGTCCTTTGGCTTAGGGACATTGAAAAATTCAAAAAATGCCAAAGGCATTAAAAATGCCCATGGCCTTGCTTTTAGACCCTCTATTGAATTAATGTTCCGGGATTTCAGTCATAATGGACATAATAAGGCTAATTTGATTTGATAATGCTTAACCAGAATCTGGTCGATGTACAGGGAGAATGCATGGAAAGTAGCAAGAGCTTTGATGCGACACCACAATCATGCTCTATTTCCCAAGCGGGTCTATGTCATTAGAGTAAAAAGGAAAAAGGAAACTAATTGGTTCTCTCTGCAGACTATTTGCTTGTTTTCTCTGAACCAAAGGTAAATAACAAAAAATGACTTTTCAACACTTTGCCTGTACACTGCATTTTTTAAAAATCCCTCAAAGTACCATCCAATTTTCTCCCAAGCTAATCTCTTTTCACATTTTTGTTTGTTTGATTTTCCAATATTTCCCTACCAGGCATTTACCCAAAACTTTTGTTATGAATTAATAGCTGTTTTCTCAAAGAAAAAATATATCTAGCAAAGCATATTTTCATATTCAAGCACTAAAGAACTAAATCCAACCTTTTCCATGTCAGAGTCCATAAAATGAAGTTCCATACTCTGTCAATGACACTCAAAAAAAAATCATGCTATTATAACATCCATCTCTAATTGCAAACTTTTTAACAGGACCCAATGTTTCCTAGAGGACCATGCTAGCTTCTTTGGCTTCCTTTAAATCTCAGATGAATCCATTGCAATAAATTATGACTGGTCTCCTTAATGTGCTTGAAATCAAATCCAGATAAGTGAAGGTTCTTAGTACATAATGACAAAAGAGCAAACTACCTAGAAGATCCAGATAGTAACTTCCATGACAACCTCCATCTTTTCATTCTGAAACCCAGCTTCTTGAGAGCAGCTAGCTACTTTTCAGTTCCACAGGGTAAAACTCAATTTGTATTGCTGGTAGCTATGCTGTGAATGAGAATTATCAGTGCTCTTTAGAGTACTGAGTCTTTTTGTTAGTTTGTTTGCATGCTTGCAAATCATCTTTATTCTGACATAATGAAAGACACCAAAAGATTTCCTGAATTATACCTTTAGTTTCCCAGTGGAAATGATAAGATAGAAAGGAAATTTATATTATTGCAAAACAAATTAATACAGAGAATTTTCGTTGCACTCAAGGATACACAGGGCTCCTGGTTGCTGCAGATGAAGTTGTATAAAAAGACATTTTAATGTCCCTGTGCGAAACAGTGTGAGTTCAGTGATAAGGATATGAATAACGAAAGAGTTGATGACAGAAGTATAATTTCTGAATATTGATTTTTTTAAGTATAAGCCACCTACTTAAATGATATTAAAAACAGTGTATTTTTAATTTAGTCTTCTGTCAGACAATCTATCCCTACCAGTTTCCCCTCCCTCCACTCTTCTGGTCTACCCTCACCTCCCCTCTTCCCCAGATCCACTCCTCCTCCATTTCCCTTCAGAAAATAGCTGGACTTCTCAGGATGTGAACCTAACACAGCATAAGGATATTTAGTAGGAACGGACACAAACCCACGTATCCAAATTGGGTGAGGCAACCCAGTAGGAGAAAAAGGACCCCAATTACTGACAAAAGAATCAGAAAGAGACATGCCCATTCCCACTGTGAGGCGATCCTCGAAAACATTAGGCTAACAACCCATATCATATGCATAGGACCATTTACAGAAAAGTAGTTAGATAAAATTAGTTTCTGAAAGATCTGAAATTATAAAAATTAAATAAGACAAATAGCTTATCAATTTTTAAAAGATTTTATTTGAGATCACAGTTTAATAGTCTCTTCATAAACATAATTGATATTGTTATTAATATTTTAATTGAATGGCATTATGTAAAATCTGCATTTTTTTCATAATTTTTGAAACTATTCTGTGTTTACGTTTGTGACATGGTGTGTATAGGAAGGTCGGAGAGCGGGATTCTTTGGGGTTTATGCATTTTATCTCTTGGTTTTTGAGGCATCATCTTCTTTACTTCTATCTCTGAACTCTAACCGCTTGGCTAGATGACTAGGGAGCTTCTGCCAATCACCATCTCCTGTTCTGATTGTTCAGTGGAAGTGGGAACTGAGTGACTCCCTTCCAGGTGTTTTCTTAATTCCATCCTTGCCCAATGCTGTATACACACACACACACACACACACACACACACACCCCAAACAAACAAACAAGAAATCACAAACATAAATTAAAAGAATTAAAAGTACTAAAGAAAATTTAAATTCGTAGAAGGAAATTGTGTAGGTATATGAACAGGAGAACAAAGAGTGAGGAAATCAGAATAATGTCTCTTTTAAAAAATAAATCTTAATGAGAATAATTAATAAGATTGACTCTCTTTTAGACTTTGTCATGTCATTTCCCTGAGTAAGGAAGCCAAAGATTTATAGAAGAAGTAGTTTGTATAACCATTGTTCTGACAAATACAAAATGAAGACAGGGTTTTATAACTCTGAGCAGAAAAAAGAGTGTGTTCTGTGCTGATGGTTTGTACATATATCTGCAATCTCATCTTTCCCTTATCAACTATAGAAGATATAAAGCCAGCAAGAGACCTCTGTCTGTGATAGTAAACCAACAAGGTGACCTCTCCTCTGGTAATTCATTTCACTACTACCCGCAAAAGACCTATTTCATCATAAAACACAAATTCTGCAGTCAATGCTTAAACAAGAAATGAAAATGATATTGTTTAAAAAAAACTGTCAATACTTTTGAACATCCAACATTCTGGGCCTCCTTCTTCTATTTGGTAAAATGATATTACCAGGAAGGTGTGATTTCTATCAAATGAGTTAGACAGACTTCTATTGTTGTGGGTAAATCATAAAACAACTTAATGGGAGTATTTTTCGATGTTGTTGTTTGTGATTTCAGACTTTTTAGCTAATGAAGTTTGATTTGCTCCTACTGAAAATCATGTTAGGCTGTGGCTAGCAGACTGGAAAATCTATGATTGTACCAGGAAACAGAGAGACAGGAGGTGGTTACGTTTTTGTTAGCTCCTTCAAAAACATGCTTCCACTGATTGAACTTCTAACAAATATGCTTTAATCTTTTAAAATGTTTTTATAATGACACTGGCTGGTACCTCACCATTTAGTATGTTACTGTTTGAGAGACATTTAGGATCCAAACCTCTAATGCAATATTTTAAGTTGAACAATCTCCAGATTAACAATTGTAACAAATGATCATTATTAAATAAATAAAAGCATGAAAAATATTTAACCCAACAGTCAGAATTTGAGACTATAACAATTTTATTACTTCGTTTTAATGATTCAGAAGGGAAAAAAAATCAATGGTTTCAGTCTAATGGCTAGGTACAGTTGTCTTCACATTATAAAGTAAATTCTTCTTGTTCTATTATTATAAAAGAACAAAAAGGAGATTAAAACATCCTTTTTCTTTTCTTAGAGCACAACGTTTTACTGTCCTGAGATTCATAATAATGAACAAATAAGAGGAGGTCATATATATCCCACCCCTGACATGCTAAAATTCACTTTGCCATAAGGATGTTGGATTAAATACAAGCAACAGATAATTACATTTATTTATTCTTAGTTTAAGTTTGTAAAAGATGTTGGGCACATATGTGCCATTAAAGAAAAGACACAGATTCTAGGAATGCTATAGAGAAAAATGACATGAAACTGCTTGTACAAGAGATAGTGATTCTTATTAAGTTTCACAGTTCTGGTTCTTTTGAGAGTTAATTAAAGCAGCTGTACTTTTGTACTTTAGTCTTTCATTCTTTAAAATATGCGTTAGAATAAGACTGACAATCACTAAATTACTGGATTGTGAACATAATCAAAAAATGTGCTATTTGCAGCTAAGCATGCTGCTACACGGCTGTACTCAAAGCACTGGAGTGGAAGAGAGAAAAGGATCAGAAGGTTATTGTCATCCTGGACAATGAAAGAACTTGTCTGAAAATAAATAAATGAAAAAAAAATCTGTACTTTTAGGATGAATGTAGAATGTGTTCCTCACAAATGAGAGAATTTTATAATTGTTACTGTGCTGAATTTTATGTTGCTATCACTTAAAAAAATCACTGTAAACACCACATCTATTGTGCATTTATTAACACACACTCATACACACACACACACACACACACACACACACACACACATACATGGCATTATAGAAGTCAGAAAACCTGACTTTCACTATCCCTTTCAAAATTAATCATCTTGTGATATGGCTTATGTTGGATTCCACGTGAAAATGATTTTAACAGTTATAATCTACATAATCAAATATCTTGTCATCTATCATAATTATGTATTAGTTAAACACAAGGCTGAGATTCTGACATCCAACACCAGCTTCATCAACACGTTCATTGACTTCTTCATTGAACACATGTAAGTTAGCATAGAGTATCTACTTAGGCTCATTTTGATTTGGGTGAATTGATCCCAGGGAATCAATCAGAGTAAACAAAAAATAGATATATAAAGGAATAATAAGGACCCATGTGAAGACCTAGTCAGTAATGTACTTGCTTTCCAATCAAGGACCTGAGTAAGAACTCGAAAAATCCTGTATAGAAAATGATAAATATGGCAGCATACCTTTGTTATTCTATTCCTAATGAGACAATTTTTGATTTTCAGAGGTTAATAAAAATGATACAGTGAGCATATTCTGTATAAATTACTTAAAGGGCCACAGAATGAACAATGGCATTTTTAGTTTAGTTCCTATTATTGACAGAGTAATAAGTCAATATATGTGGCAATGAATTAATAAAGAAATTTGAAGAAAAGGCACATATTGACGAATTAATTTTACTTCCTATATTTAAAACATACATATCACAGAATTTAGAATATTATAAATAATTCTTTTATAATTAAGCTTGGGTATCATATCATGTTAAATACATATATATTTACATTATCTATTAAATTAGATTATTGAGTTTAATTTACATGAAAAGCAACATATAGTCTGATAATTATGGATTACTTATCGGAGCTGAACAGGACAATTATTTCATTGTGCCTTAAATTAATACAATTCCTCTGTCAAAACTCCTCATTCCTATGATATATGGGTGCTGTTTTGACAGAAACAAGACCTTAAGGCAATGCTAACTTTTAGAAATACCTATAATGTGGCCGTCCTGATAATAATAAATAGCTATTTAAATTGGAGAATACCTCATAATTTACATTTCCAATTGTTTATTTTATTGGTTGAAAGACTAGTCACTCCGAAAGTTATGACAATGAGGCCAAATACATGACTTCTGTTCTTCACAGAGAACAGTGTATGTGTGTTTTAATTATCAGTTCAGCACATACATTGAAAACTGGGCTTCACATTTACCAGGTCATGCTACCTTAATATTGTAAATTGTTTTCTTTTACTTGAAAGTGTAACATTATGCTTTAACAGTTATGTTCAGTTTCCCTCCATTAAAAGAGAGAACAAAAATATGGGATTATGCAGTCTCTTTGCTTTCCAAGAAATATCAGTAGGAAAGTGAGATAAGGAAGAGAAGAAGCCAGCATGACTGTAGTACTTTATCAAGTGCTTTTCATGGTCAAGAAACTAAAGCGTCTCCAGAAACAACAAACACTAAGCATGAGTTTCCTCATCTTTCTTAGGGACCAGGAAACTTTTACAGTCCTCTGATTCTCCAGTGCTGGTTGCCCCTGGATGAGAACCACTCTCTCATATGTTTGATTTCTGTCTTTTCCAGACTGCCTCCCCAGAAGAGGGAGCAAAACCAAGAAGGTGAATATCAGATATGACTGTTCTATAGACAAGGCTGGAATTAACAGATACTACAGAGGTAGCAATGCTTAGCTATTTTTATTATTCATTATGTTCAGGAATTTGAGAAAATATTTCCGCAGTCAGGTTTAGTTTTTATTTATTTTTTATAACCTGAACAGTAAAATCACCATTGTGCTAAACATGGGTATAACTGTTTTTAATGCCATAGCCCTCAATTTATTATATTTACTGCTTTGCCAGTCCTAGGAGAAAACAAGTTATTTCCTAATACAAACTCACAGTGACCATTCGTTTCTACTTTTACATGAAATTCTTTCTCTTGATTCAGTGCCCTGTCTAGCAATGGAAATGCCCACATTTCCCCTTCTCTCCTCCTTTTTTCTCTCCCCTGATATTCAATATTTTCATAACATGTTCTTCTATTCTCAAATTTCCATTAAAGCGTCTCAAACCATCTGTTTTGTACTGCTATTACTTCAACAATGGATTTACAGAGTATGTTAAAATATCTTGTATGTTGTTACTTTTGGCTAATTCTATTGGGTATATGAATGATCATAAAGTTATAGAAAAATTTTAACAACAGATATTGAAAGAATTAAACATCCTGAACTAATTCTTCCATTGTGTTTTCTTTGCCCTTATTTTATTAAATTTTAATAAATTAGTGAATCATCCCAGAACCTCTAAGATCTCATGATGTTTGTATGGTCACTATATGTTATTATTTAAATTGTATCTTGTGTGATCATTATATCAAACAATCTTCTCATTATTATTTTCTTCAAACTGTCTTCTTTTCCAATTTAAACAAATGATATTTAATTTAATAAATAAATCTTATTATGAGCAACATTGATTTTTCCAAGAACAGAAAAAGAGAGGGAAATCCAGAAAGACAATAATTATAGATGATTATAAAGATAGATAGATGATAAAAAGATAGATGGATAGATAGATAGATGATAGATAGATAGATAGATAGATAGATAGATAGATAGATAATGATAGATAGATAGGTAGACAGACAGACAGACAGATAGATAGATGATAGTTGATAAACATAGCTGTGCTTTGTGTGTGTGTGTGTATTTATGTGTGAGACAGACAGAAAAAGTGAGAAAAAAACACAGAGAAGATTTGATGATGCGATTTAAATTGGGTCAGCTCTTGATGATACAATCATCACCTGGTTTAGTAAATTTAACTTTACTGGAAAGCAATGAGTCATGCTTGGGATTTGTTACCAGTTGTTTCAGCACCGGAACGGAGACCACTGATTTACAAAGTCCCTTTCTTGCATGCTTCTTTACAGGAAAGGGCTTGGAACCCTTCTTCCAGAACAAATATTTTCTGGCATGATGCAAGAATCTTTCATTAAAAACAGTAACAATTAATCTTCTGTTGCCTATGGTTGGTTCAGGATCTAACCAATCCCTTCTCACTGCTCTCACTACTGCTTTTTATAGACTCAGCTAAGATTTCTCCTTTGATTTCCTTCAAGCTGTGAATGAACAGGTTTTAAAGATTCAGAAACCAAACCTTCTATCTTGCAGTGACTTAGTACCATACACTTTCTTCTTACTTATCTTGAATTATATATATATATATCAGCTATATTTTCTTTTGTTTGGTCTTCACACATGTTCTTCTCATGTTATAAAGATTTAAATGAGAGATACTTCAAAAAACAAAACCTTCCAAGAGGCATAGTTGAAAGCTTCATGTATTTTAAATCCTGGCCTAACATGCCAAGCAAAATAACTTCTAAAGGTTCCAATAGGACAAAAGAAATTACCAAGACCTTACAAGAAGTAAAGTTATGGAAAGACGTCATAAGCACCTGGGAAGCAGACAGGCCATGTGGACAGAAAACAACTGTGATGATAAATGCCACTGTGATCGTCTTCCTATTCTTGCCTGCCAAGAGTGTTCAGAGTTACACACCATTTTCCTTATCCATTCTTCAGTCGAGGGGCATTTAGGTTGTTTCCAGGTTTTGGCTAGGACAAACAATGCTGCTATGAACATAGTTGAGCACATGTCCTTGTGGCACAATTGAGCATCCTTTGGATATATACCCAAAAGTGGTATTACTGGGTCTTGAGGAAGGTTGTTTCCTAATTTCCTGAGAAATTGCCACACTTACATCCAAAGGGGTTGTACCAGCTTGCACTCCCACCAGAAATGCAGTAGTGTTTTCTTTTCCCCACAACCTCTCCAGCATAATGGTTTCTTTAAATGTGGAATGTAAAGAAGGTTTATAGCGGAAGGAGTAACTTATGAAAGAGGCAATCCTGACCAGGTGATGTCATTGATATCCCTGTGAACAGGAGAGGGATCACAGTTGAAGTTAGAGGCATCTAGTGCTAAGAAGTTAAGTATATCTTCTTTTCTAGAACTTTAGGTCAGAACACTCCATTTCCTTTACTGTTTATCCTCACTTATTTTATGACCTTTCCTCTAATAATTATAATAAATGCACATAAAATATAGCCTTTATATCACAACCCTCTTAGTTGGTAGTGTTTTAGTATTTACAGTCTTATTTAAGAACAAGATCTAAAAAGAAGTAGACTAAAGAAAATGGGGATGATCAATACGTAATGTTACATTGAATTAGTCAAGATACTACTTATAATTTTCTCAAGAAAATATTTTAAAAATAAAAATGTAACATTTACTTTGACATGATATTTCTTCATCACTTATACCAGGATAGAGATGATGCGAAAGAGTATAGATATATGGAAAAGAAAATATTCCTTTTCTACTAAAAATATGTAGAAAAACTTAGCACACATATGGACAAACACACACACACACACCAAACTGGTCTGAAATATTCAAATGCCCACAGGGTGCTGCAAGTTAATCCTGCTTTGGTGGGAAGAGACCCGTTTTGCACTGAAATAGGCTACTTTGTCTAGAAAAGTACCTCCTAGAGAGCAGATCTTCTTCTTTCAGCTTATTCTTTTTGAGACAGAACAGTATATTAAACATGCATGTGAATTAATTTTATTTGCTTTAAGATACTTTATATTAAAGAGAAAACAGTTGCACAAAATGTTTCCATTTAGATGTGAAAAACCAAAAATGTGTTTGTTACTCTGAACTAAACCTTTGGCAGGTTTTTTTTCATCAAAAACAAAAGAAGAGAAAACTTGTTTTATCATTATCTTCCAATTAATTACAGGAAATATTTATTTTCTTTATATTTTATATATTCCAATCTTCTTCTTTTGATCTCGTTGACAAATGTTTTCTCTTAACTTCAGAGTGTGTTATTGGTTGTTTCAGGCTAAATTTATTTATTGTGGTATTAAGCAAAATTTTATGCAAGATTAATTGTAGTTATTGTCATCAAATATTATGTATGGTGACTCCCAGAGCTGGCTTCAAAACTTAATAAAAATAGTGTTCTATTCTTTGGTTATGATTAACTAAGAACAAATTCATCAAGAGCACAATGGGAACACATTAAATGTACAAGAAATGTATATCACACACATGCTCATGCACACACACACACACACACACACACACACACACACACACACGGCACAGGCAGTCAACCTGGAGGCTTTAGCTTTAGGGTCAGGAGGCAAAAAGCCCAAGCACCAGCAGCAATCAACTGAAGAACAGGCCCAGGTAGCCAGGGGTATACATGAGCAGCAGTTGCAAAAAGCTGTGGCCACTGCTTAACTGCTAATAATTAGTACCGTGAACTTGTTTATGCTGTTCATATACTTCTAGATTTGGGGCCATTCACTGGAGCACAATGGAAAAATGATAAGCCAAACCCTACAGGAAAACTGACTCTCTCCATCCCCAAACCATCTATTGTCCATAGACTCTTAGGAAGGGGGACTCAGGTGCTCGTTTCTATTCTGTGAAAGAACATTGACTGGCTTGATCTAGGCAAGGCATCCAAATGAGTTGAGATTTCATGCCTGCATGGGTCATGTCTTTCCAGAAAACACGATTTGACACTGGAAATCTCCAAATACCTAGCTCTTACAATGTTTTTAACCCTTCTTCAAAGATGGTTGCTGAACCTTAAGGTACATTATTAAGGATACACTTTGTTTAAAGTTAAGATTAGTCCCATGTTCATCTTTTTGGGTCTGGGTTACATCACTCAGGATAGTGTTTTCTATTTCCATCCATTTGCATGCAAAATTCAAGATGTCATTGTTTTTTACCGCTGAGTAGTACTCTAATGTGTATATATTCCACACTTTCTTCACCCATTCTTCCATTGAAGGACATCTAGGTTGTTTCCAGGTTCTGGCTATTACAAATAATGCTGCTATGAACATAGTTTAACAAATGCTTTTGTAATATGATAGGGCATCTCTTGGGCATATTCCCAAGAGTGGTATTGCTGGGTACTGGCTTTGTGGGAGCCTAGCCAGTTTGGATGCTCACCTTCTTGGACCTGGATGAAGGGGGAGACCTTGGACTTTCCACAGGGCAGGGAACTCTGACTGCTCTATTGATTGGAGACGGAGGGGAAGAGGAGTGGGGGGAGGGAGAGAGGAGTGGGAGGAGAGGGAAGGAAATGGGAGGCTGGTAGGAGGCAGAAATTTTTTTTCATTAAAAAATAAAAAAAAAGAAAACACATCAAAAAAAAGATTAGTCACTTAATTTTTGGATACTAAACATACATTAAAACCACACAGATTACTTATCTAGCTTCACTCCATTTTCACAGTTTTCATGACAACGAATATTTAAAATGGACCAGGAAATCTACATCTGCCTTTTATTTCCAGTTTCTGTGGTTTTTATATCGGGATGCTGAGGATTGTACCCAGGACCTACAGATTCAGTACATTACTAAATTCCAATAGTTACTCTAACACCATGCTTTTAAGAAAACATTAAAGCAAGGACTCTTCTGTTTCTATATTGTGAAATACTTTAAGGAGTATAGGTATTAGGTCTTCTTGGAAGTTCTGGTAGAATTCCGCATTGAAACTATCCGGTCCTGGGCTTTTTTCGGTAGGGAGGTTTTTGATAACC
>NC_022032.1:24528161-24529668 GCF_000317375.1 Microtus ochrogaster | reverse complement strand
AAAAAAAAAAAGGAAACATTAAAGCTTTAATTTTCAAAAAGTGTACCAGTAAGATTAAATTTAAAAAAAAGTGAGGTGAAATGTAATTTAAACATTGAACAAATTAGTCAAAACAAAATAAATGAAGAAGTAAGAATGCTTTTGTAAGCACCATGAGAATGAACCGGAATGACAGTCAGAGACAATAATGCAGGTCCACTCTCTGTGTTTCCTAATTCAGACTTGTGCTCTTTAAAGAATGACTACACAGTATTGGGGAATTTCTGAATGAAAAATTTTTTGATCTACCATATTGAGAAAAATGACAATTTGATTTTGTACCAAATTAATTAATAAAGAATACCCCACAAAGAAACTATTGGAATAAAACAACTATTATTAGAGATATAATTGTAAGCCATGCTTGTTCTTACAAATTGATTAATTCTAAAAAGCAGAATTTAAAGTTTTGTATTTGTTCTTTTTCATATTGTTCTCTTTGGAGTATCTGAAAATTAAACATCAAGGAACATAGAGCATACGTTCAGAAACAGAGGAAAAGAGAACAACATTAGTATATTTAGATTCTTGAACAATTTCACATTAATTAACAAGTGAATTTGGAAAGAAGCCTGAACAGAGATCATTTTCCTTTTCTTGTTAGATTTTGAATGATCTGACTTCACACAGGCCTGCTTACCATTTCATATTCCTCTTGTATCCATTCTGATGTCTTTCTCAGTCTGACCTCTAAATCATAAATTCACCCAAACAGTTTAAATTGTTTTATTTCTCTCAGTCATAGGGATTATTTTAGAATTAATTAGAATTATCTTCATTTTTTTACAGTATAATTGTTAGTAAAATTCCACAAGAGTTTGATTGACATGCTGTCCCCTGGGATTCACCTTCAGAGGCCAATTTCATAAATGAGAATAAATGTAATTCAGAGTTGATTTTTATATTAATTTTTTTTTCATTTTTGGCCGCAGGATTTCTTTTAGCCAAGGCTGGCCTCAAGCTCAAAATATAACAGAGGATAATTCTCAACTCATGGTGCTATTGCCTCCCCTCACAAGCACTGGGATTGTATCTGTAGTCAGTCATCAGCTCATAATTGTGAATTAGTGACATGCATAGTTTTGTGGCGATGGTGGAGCACATCTTTAATCCAAGCACTTGGGACAGAGAGCCTGGCAGATCTCTCTGTGTTTGAGGAAGCCTGGTATATAAGAACTAGTGCCAGGGTAGGCTCCAAAGCTACAGAGAAGCCCTGTCTCAACCACCGCCTCCCAAGGAAAAAAGAAGCTTCATTTTATAGTAGAAAGTAAAAAAGACTCATGTATTGTGTCTTCACATGTGAAAGTGTTCATAGAAACATTTCAAATACTTAGTATTTAATCAAATTAGTTTCTATTTGCATTTATTGCACAACTTTTTTTTTTTTTTTTTGGTTTTTCGAGACAGGGTTTCTCTGTAGCTTTGGAGCCTGTCCTGGAACTCCCTTGGTAGACCAGGCTGGCCTCGA
>NC_022032.1:24512430-24528061 GCF_000317375.1 Microtus ochrogaster | reverse complement strand
GTAGACCAGGCTGGCCTCGAACTCACAGAGATCCACCTGCCTCTGCCTCCCGAGTGCTGGGATTAAAGGCGTGCGCCACCACCGCCCGGCTTATTGCACAACTTTTTTAAAGAAAAGGCTATCTGTCCACTCTATAAAGTTACATTGATTATTATAAAGAATCGTACTATTGTAAAATGCTTCATTACTTTACCTAGAGTTTAGCCACTTATCACAAAAATTATACACTGAAAAAAGTCAGATTTTATTTAATACTATAAAAGACAACATGTTTGTCTAAAGATAGGGGATATAATTGAGTGATAACATATTTAATAACAGTTATTGTGTGTGACTTTTAAATATAGAAAAAATAAATGTTTTACCTATCTATATTGAGACTAAGAAAAATGAGTATTATGTGTGTGTGGCTCTATGTCTTTGGAGGTGTAGGCATTGCTCAGATAAAGACTTAAAAGAAATCATCTGTGAGGAGACGGTATTAAATTATAAATATAATAACAGTGAACTAGCTATTACTACTAGTAAAATATCTTCTGGGATGTAAAGGCAGCTCAACACAGTAAGGCAGGTGATGACTTCACTTTTATCTGGGACCAGAGTTCTAATCTGGAAGGAAGAACTGAATCAAACTAGTTTCCCTCTGGTTTCCACATGTTTCTGTGGAACAGGTATTCACACACATGCACAGGAACACAGATACACAGAAATAAAAATTTTAAAATAAAATATCTACCCATCAACAACAACCCAAAGAGTTGCAGTTATAATTATAAATATCTAATCCTTGGCAGTAAACCTAAGGGTGGAATAAAACTAATATATATAGAACATCAATTCTTGATGAAGAGTCATCTTACCGCTTTCTTTAAGTTCTCTTGTTAAAGATTACTACAAGCATTGCCACTTTCCAGAACTAAACTCTGAAAGAAAAAAGAAAAAAACATGATATAAATGAGCCATAGAGAGACTGAACTCATGATAGCTTGTGAGAACTACTTCTCATGACTCTTAGGGCAACAAACCCCAGAAATATACAATTCCTCTTTCTGTCATGAATGGCAGTTACATGTTAAAAAAAAAAGCACCCTTAGTTAGTAAACATTGCACTTGAAAAGATAATGAACTCAATACCCACAGAATAAAACTTAAGTGAAAAATAATGAGACCTCAGCCTGCTGCAAAGCAAGGGATTGGATGGAGTTTGCACTCTTAAATAGGAATGTCATGGCAGAGCTTTGTGAGAATTTGAGACTTGGGTAAAGATCTGAAACAGGTGGAACAAGTTCCATGGACATCTGCCAGGAGAAGTTTTAACCAGAGAGGGAAAAGGCTAGAGAAAGAAATCAGTGCCGAATGCCAATAATTCACTGAAGGAACATCCAGGAAGGCTAGGCGACAGCAGTTCAGGGGGTTAATGAAAGCTGTAGGCAATAGTGACTGTGCAGGATGTCATGGTCACTTTGACTTTGAATGTGAGCAAAGGGCAAGCCATTAGACTGGGAGGGGAGACATGGTATGATCAGGATATATACCTTGCAATGTTTTCTGAGCGCTATTGAGGATTTAGTACAAGAAAGTCAAGAAGCACAGAGCACTTGTGGCAACTTTATCTTGGTTTCCTTTGCTTGCTGTTTCTCTCTGTGATCGCTTAGCACTGAAGTTCTCAGCCGCAAACGCTGGTCTTCCCTTTATTAACTCTCACGCTCTCGCTGACTTCGTAGAGCGACTTCTATTTGTTGTCTTCTAATTGTGACTTCTTTCCTACATGCTAATCGTATTATAAAATTTCCAGGTACTAACTATAAAATTCTCATCGTCCTCCTTAATAATAGATCTCAAAATAAGAACCTTGTCTTTCTCCCATACATTGCCATATTGCCCTTTCTGTATTATTCCTGCATCCAAATGGATAATCAAAGAAAGATAAACCCAGAAGTACCTCCATAATCATGACAGCTCTTGAATTTTACTGTTAGAAACTGTCAGCCATCAGGAGTAGGTGACAGAATGAAAGATGGGTGCAGGTTTGCTACAGTATGGTATCTGGGAATGTTTATCTGATTCATTTACACATTCAATGATCAGTTGTCACAGAAGACATATTGATCTATAAGTGATCTTCTTGCTTTGAACCAAACATTTATACAAGCAAGATAAGTGATTGCGTTAAGCCCTTCTTGAGGAAGCCGTGTATTTGTTTCATTGTTTTGGACAAAGACAATCATTTCTGAGACTCTTTCAGTATTAAATTAATATAGTATCAAAAGAAAGTGATTCTTTCTGTAGTCTGCGCAGAAAATAAAGAGATGGGGAAATCTTTAGAAATAAAGCATTTGAGATTTTGTGGGAGCAGGACCACAAGATATTTTTTAAGATTTCTAACATTTAATAAGCACTTTCAAAAGAAAATTAAAATGATTATTTGACAGTTGTTATCAATATTGCTCTTATTCTGGAAAGTAAATTAAAGAGGTAATAATATTGGTCTAAGTGATAAACTCTGTTCTAAATCATATTTGTATCCCCAGGGACTCCCATAAATTCAGACATTAGGAGATGTTAAATACAGTTTTATTTTTTTAAGAGAGCTGTTTTTTATATCATGATTTTACAAACACAAAAGCCAGGATGATCAAAATACAACAAAGCATCACAATATATTTTACTACAACCTCATTATGTCAGTAAAGTTTATTCTTCCTTTGACAGTGTGAAAATTGCTATTGGGAGTGCAAAGCTTATCCCAGTGATAAAGACTGGCTAGTGAAGTCTTACAAAGAAATACAAAATTTGGCTGCTGGTTGCATTTGAATCTTGCTCGAAGGAAAGATCTCCCCAGAAAAGGTTGTGCCCTTGAAGTGTTAAGCAGGCTGTCCACTTAACCTAAAGGTCTATTCAAGCAGTTCAATCAAATTGTAAGCTGTCACAACACCATCCAAACACATTACAGAGGCCCTGTTAACAGCTAAAGGACTGTGTTATAAGCATCAAATATTGGGTATAAATCTGGCATCCAGGCTGCAGTGCTGAAATGAACTTCAGGTTATAAAGCATACATTTTCAAAGTGATTTTCAATTGCACTGACTCCAAAAATATAAACAGTGGTCCTATGAGACAGCAGTCTTAAGTTGGGAACTAGATCTGCAGTGATAATGTCATTTGGAAACACTGATAGAAATGCAAAATCCGGCCCTGTGCTGGCTCTGCCAAGCCCCCTCTGGAGAACACGTGTGGTAATTTGCTTTTGAAATTTTCTTTAAGTTGATTCAGAGGCAAACATTGAAGCGCTGTGAATTTTTGGTCTGTTTCACAGTGAAATCAAATATTGGGAATTGGTTTGTCACAATCATTAAATCGTTGCTGATTTAAGGAAGTTCTTTGGCTATAGATCCAAGCTATGGTGAATTTTGTATAACATTGATATAGAGATCAACAGTACCATCTGAAGGAAAATAATGAATTAAAACATAAAAAGAATATTATAATATTAACGGCAATTACAACCACAATGTTAGCAACAAAGAAACAATTAATATATACTTCAGTATGTGTTTAAATTTTTAAATTTTTTTTTAAATTTTTAATTTAAATTTTTAAATGTTTAAATTTTAAAAATTTAAAAATCTAATTAATTAGTCATTAGATTGATTCCTTCTAAATATCAGGTTAGGTCTGAAAATCATATTTTATATTGTTTACTATTGCATTAAAAACCAAAGGAAAATATTTCTAGATAAGAAGGCACTATGGTTGGGTTGCCTAGAAATGTTCAGCCCCTAATACTTGGGAGAAAAACCCCTTATCACTGGCAATAGAAAAATCTAGAATGAGAGTCTGGAACTAATGACTGTATGTACAGTTTGGTTAAAAACAAAAACAAAAACAGCTTTCTAAAACTGCAGCCTATGTTGTTATGGGGGAAGCAGTTTTAAAATCTAAGTCGTATAGAGTAGTCTTATTTCTAATGACTACCGTTAAAAGAAGTGCATTGGCCATTTTAGACATGTAGTCTTCAATGATGCCTCTTAGACTAAGATATCTTTTGGACACGAGTAGTTACTTGCTGCAATGATGAATATACACATTCATATTACTCATATTTCTTTTTGGTAATGTTTATATAGTTTTAAAATTTATTTAAATATTAGTGTTAACACTTTCCTACATTTTTCTCTTATTCCAGAGGAACAGGTTCCTTTTTGCTTTACATAGGTTATTGGTTAATCAA
This sequence comes from Microtus ochrogaster, assembly GCF_000317375.1. Lineage (NCBI taxonomy): Eukaryota > Metazoa > Chordata > Mammalia > Rodentia > Cricetidae > Microtus > Microtus ochrogaster. Next base: position 24,523,829 of record NC_022032.1, on the reverse strand, counting down.
CACTACATAAATGTTCTATTTATAAACCAGCATGCTAGGTCGGAAGGTGATGCATGCCTGTAAACAGCATGTGGAAGACAGAAGTAAGGAGACCCTGAGTCTGAAGTTTGCCTATGGCTACATAACGAGTTTCTATCTAAATTATGTTTTTCTCTTGATGTGGGAGTGTCATTTATCAACCTGTTGATTTCATTGGTTAATTAATAAGGAAACTGCTTGGCCTGATTGGTTAGAACATAGGTGGGTGGAGTAAACAGAACAGAATGCTGGGAAAAAGGGAAGTTAGGCAGACACCATGCTACTCCTCTCCAGGTCAGATGCGATGGAGCAAGCCACCAGGTCAGACATGCTGAATCTTTCGTGGTAAGAGTGGTGCTACACAGATTACTAAATACGGGTTAAGCAAGATATGAGAGTTAGCCAAGAAGAGGCTAGATATAATGGGCCAGGCAGTGTTTAAAAGAATACAGTTTCCATGTAATTATTTTGGGTAATGCTAGCAGGTGGCTGGGAGCTGGGAGGCTAGAAGCTGCCAGCCACAGCTCCTTCAACAATCTCTAAATCTTCTACACAATTTAATTGAAAATGACAACTTAGTCAAGATGGACTGCAATGGCTCACACCTTTAATCCCAGCACTTGGGGGCGGGGGCAGAGGCAGGCAGATCTTTGTGAGTTCAAAGTCAGCCTGGTCTAGAAGAGCTAGTTCCAGGAAAAAAAACAACAACAACAACAACAACAAAAACAAAACAAACAAACAAAAAAAAAAAGCCTTGGTCAAATTAGATAAATTAGGTCTTCTTATCTGTAGTTTTGAGATATTTTTACACTACTTTCTTTTGCTTTTTAATTTTTTTTTTTTTTAATTTAAAGGACACTAGTCCTTTCCCTTCGGCCCGCAACCTTTCTTCTGAGCACCCTCCCATACCTCTTCCGCTCCTCCCAATGAGTAAGGGCTCCAATGGGAAGTCAATAAAGTCTGTCACATTAAACTGGAGCAGGGTCAAGCCCTCCCCCACTTTAAATCTGAGCATTGACCTTCCTTGCTCATGTATTGCCTCCTCCCTCTTTTTGGTTGGATTCTCTGAGTCCTGCCTGGTACTTGGTTGTGAATCTCTGCATCTGGTTCTGTCACTTCCTGAATGAAAGATCTATGATAATAGTTGGGGTATTCACCAATAGAACTATAGGAGAATGCCTGTTCAAGCTCCCTTTCCACAATTGCTTGGAGTCTTAGCTTGGGTCATTGTGAATTCTTGTAAATTTTCCTAGTACCAGTTTCTTCCTAACCCCATAGTGACTCTATCAATGTCTTTCTTTCCTTGCTCTCCCACTCCATCCCTCTCTGCCCTTGACCATCTAGTTCCCTCAAGTCCCATCTCCTATTCCATCCCGTTTACCACCCCTTCCTTGCTCCCAGTTTACCTAGGAGATCTCATCTAATTTCTCTTCCACGGGCAATCCATCGGTCCCTTTTAGGGTCTTCATTGTTTCTTAGCTTCTCTGGAGCTGTAGATTGTAGTCTGGGTAGCCTTTGATTTACATCTAATATCCATTCATGAGTGAGTGCATACCATGTTTGTCTTTCTGAGACTAGGTTACCTCACTCAGAAAGGTTTTGATTTTTGTTTTGTTTTTGTTTTTTTGGTTCTATCTGTTTGACTGTAAATTTCATGATGTTATTCTTTTCTATTTTTATTACACCTGAGTAATCCTCCATTGTGTAAATGTACATCTTAGTTACTAGCCTAGAAAAAGAAACTAAGTTCCTTACATTAAGTTTATTTATCTTCTGCAGACATTTTGATAGTTTCTTACTATAATCTTTAAAAATGAATTAACTTGGACATTTCATAGACACAATGTGATGTTCAAATAATTTTGTGTGTTCCTTTTCAATTAGTACAATTTCTATGTTATGTTTTGACTTATTGCAATAACATATCCTCTTATATATTAGAATGAGAGGTAGTATTTTTCATTCCAAATCTGCCTAAGATAATTTCAAGGTACTCAATATTAAGAATGCTTTTAGTTAAACTTTTTTGGAAATACTTCTTTGCTAAATGCCCTCTATTTCTCTTTTCCTGGAATTGTCTTTCACAAATGGATATGAGACTTTGTAAAAATTATTACTATATCTTCTCACATGACTGCATACTTTTTTTCGTTAGCCTACCATATTAATGGACTTCATTATTTGCTTTTTAATTTTAAATCAATCCTACATAACTGGATATATTTTCCTATTTGCTGTGGTATATGCTTATATCTATATGCTTCTTGAATATGCTTTGCTGATTTTTCAAAGATCTGAGTAAAAGAAGAGATAGTGCATTCTGATTATTGTGCATTATCTTTGTCTAGTTTATCATTTCCATATCTTACAATTTCAGAATTTGGTTTGTTACAATTGGTCACCATAACCTGATTATTTAGACATACTTGTTATATGTTATTTCCAAAAATGATGGCATTCTTTTTCCCAAGTTTCATATGTGTTGAACCAGAAACCAAAAACTGCCAAGTTTCCTTAACAAGGGCATGAGCATAATGCATGTATGACTCCATAATTACTATTCTTTGCACTTATTCATTTTATTTCATATTAAAATCAATTTAGAGTACAATAATTACTTCTATTTTACTTAAAACACCCAATTTCTCCCAACCTATTTAATTTCAGAAATGTATTTGCTTATATTTCCTCATTTCCAATTTAACCTGAAATGATGATTTATCAGTTGAAGATTCTTCAACCACCTAATTATGTTATATCATTTTTTCTTATCACACAGGTTTGTTACTATTCATAGCCAATTCTCAACTACATTTTTATTCATAAATATTAAATACCTCTAGCTTATTTCTTCTTTGAAATCTATACTTTAAAGAGAGTAAAGCATTTGCTAACAATAAATTACAATATTCTTGCTATATATGATCATAAAGATCTTTGCATATAGTTTCCAACTTGGGGTTCAGTGAGTTGTCTCTTCCTGCATACTTCCTGTAAGTTTTCCAGTAAAATAATTTGTCCTTTATCATGACCTATCTATAAATCAAAGCTATTATCCTTAGCTAGGAGGCACCACATACTTCAAAACTTTGAAATGCTTGCATTAATAGAACAAATAAATAAAAAATTCATGAATATTAATCAGCCAAACATTCATTTATACATCTTTGTAGTCTTTATTAAGAAAAAAGAAAAAAAAATGTTTCTCATACTGATATTCTCTAGGCAGTTTCATTAGAAGGACTTTGTCCTGATTGTGAATCCAATTGAAATAGTAAATCTTTTTTCTTCTTCCTTTTTTCATCATATATTAAGTTCTGTTTGTTTCATGTATTATATTTAATGATATTATTTATTTATTTCTCCTCCTATTCCCTTTTTAATTTTTCTTTATGGTTATTTTGTTAATATTATTTAGCCATTAAGCCTCTTAAATCCCTCATTACATAAAGAGAGAGGTGTTCTCAGCACCCTTTAACCTCATCTTTCAGCAAGGAGAATAGCTTGCATAGGAAGCAAACATAATTGGGGATGATCTGAGGCAAAAGAAGAACTTCACATATGACCTGCAGGTTACTAAGAAGGTTCTCTGGGTTTCCACAATCCTTAAAGTTAAACTTCTGTCCTTTGTGGCTCTATCTGAATCTCTTTGTGCTCTGACAAGTTGCACTGACAGGTAGTGGTGCCCATTCACTTGGCACTAAAAATCTCAAGGGTACTACTGCCTTTGAGATAGGCTGACCATGATAATATGATGTAAATCTCTGATACTATATTCAAGTCTGCTAGTTATCTATAATTCATGCCCTGTGCATGTCAAGATTTGACCCCTTCAACAAAGCTTTATCGCTTAGTTATTCTTTCTTGAAAGTATTGCTACCATATATTCCATTAACCAACTTCAATCTTTTTCAATGTGTAAATGCACAAAACCTAAAAGTAATTTGAATATGCATGTATTATGACACACTGCCATGTAGATTCACACACAAATATATATATTTGACAAAATAAGAAATTTAAATTAGCTTGTTATTATTTGCAGAAAGAAAAGTAGGAAGAATTATATATGTCTCTATCGTATGAGTAAGTCATAACTTACTGTTGCCTGTGTTTACTAATATAAACACTTTTGATAAAATACTACATGCACAGTACTTGGTAAAATAGAATGCATTCAGCATTTCTGCTTAAATCATGAGTTATTCTGGCAATATAAATAGAACTTAAGCTTAAATGAGAAACCTAGCTTCACATAAATAATAAACAATTTAGAAATACTTCTAAGAATAAAAACACAAAACTTAAATATTAAGTTTGAAAATATAATGATATTGATATTATAAATATCAAGATTTTCAGCGATTATTTTGGCCTGTACACCCAAATGGTTGATTTTATCACACACAACAAACAAATGCAGACACATAAGTGGGTGTATTATCATCAAGGAACATGCCTCAAGAGAAGGCAGAGGACAACTTACTGAGGATGGTTTTCTCCCTACCATGTGTGTCATAGTGATTTAATCAGGATTTCATTTTATGGTGACAAACAGTTACATTTATTGGGTTTAATATTTTTCAACCCCTCTGTTTATATTTAGAAAAGCTTCCAAGCATGAGTTATTAGATTTTTAAATGATTGTCAGGTATTATTTTGATTATTTAACTGTAATTATTTTTAGAATGTTTTTATTACATATAATAGGAATAAGTAAAACAAAGTTTGCCAACTTTTGAGGGAGGATGTCAGGATAAAAGATATGCCTTTGTATTTCTCTGCCAAGTGTCTTTGGGTCAAAGCACACTTTTAGAATAAAAAGCCACACCTTTAAAGCTTTCTTTATCAACTTTATGAGACAGGAAAAAAATCATTCCTACTACCATAATACTTCAGCTTAGCTACTCACAGTACAGTACCTTCAAAGACCACTTTGGAAAAGACATGATGATGAAAAATTTATGAGTCAAAAGTAAAGCCAATTGTACAATCCAATATGAACTGTGTGTGTGTGTGTCTTTAGATATATGTGTATGCTATTTGTTAGCTTATAAAACTGAAATTATTTATCACAGTGTAAATAATAACAATCAAATAAAAGTTTATGTTTACATGAAAAAAATGCCTAAATGCCAAAAAATTATACTAAGAAAATCTATAGTTAATTTAAAAGGGTAGAATGAAGCATGTGCATAAATTGTTTTTTTAAAGCAACAGAATCAAAAATAAATCAATGTGTTGCTTAAAGTTGAATTTTCTAATGTTTTTCAAATAAAAATTTGTTCTGTTAAATCAGTTAACATAGGCACAGGCAGAAAATACTTTCTTTTCTTAACAGACATACCAAGGCATAATCATTTATTTCACTGTTTGTTCTATAATTCTTAATCCATATAGCCTTTTAGAAAACAGTATTTTACCCCTGGTTGTTTTTGTTTACCATTATGTGTTCATTAACCTGTCAGAATCAGAGCAGAAGCTTCTATTCTCCACTGTGGAACTGAAGATTCCACACTTGCCAATTATCAAGCAGAGACTTAGATGTTCCAAGGTCCATATACAAATTAAAAGAAAACTGAAAAGAAATAAGTCAATATGAATTTAGCACACACAAACTAATGATTCAAAATAGCTAGAAAAAATATGCTGTTTGTAAACAGATACTCAAGACTTAATTTTGTAGAAGAGCATTTTAAATATAGTGTTATTTTTAATTGGCTATATGATTTTGGAGATTAATTCACAGCATGAGATCTCATAGGTTTAAGATCTACCCTATTTGCGGTTAATCTCCCTTCACACTTTGTCTAGACTATGTTATTTGGTTGCTTTGTTTGTTTGTTTTAAAATACCAGTTTGGAATTTAATGTGAAGGCATATTTTTTTTCGAAATGTCATCACAATAGAAAACAGCCTTTCAATAAACCTGATACCATTCTAAAATATGTGTTTCCCACATCCAACTATTTGAAGATGTCTAAAACATGTAGTGGATTTTCTAGAAGCAGAAATGATTTTTCCTCTATAATTTCTTCTGATATGGAACCACAATATTCACTACTGGAACTCCTAGTTGGTTGGCCTACCCTAAATATTTCAGACTGAATTCTTAAAATCTCTTAATACATAAACAGGAAGAATAGTATATATGTATGTAGGTAGGTAGATGGGTGGGTGGGTGGTGGTGGTTAAGAAATAGATAGGTGGATGAGAGAGAGAGAGAGAGAGAGAGAGAGAGAGAGAGAGAGAGAGAGAGGTGAGGAGAGATACATGATGGATGCTAGATAGAGATTTAGATAGATGATAGATAGGTGATGGATAGCTAAGTAGATACATAGATAGATTACAGGAGTAACCTGTGTGTTATCTCTATTAACAGAAATATGATAAAATTTTATTATTTCTTATTAAAGATTCACATCATGGGTGTAGCAAGATAATTCATGTATATATAGCATTTATAGGCATAAAGAACTGAGTTCATATCCTACATTAAATCCAGGCATAGCAGCAAGTGCCTGCAATGTAACTGTTAGGGAGATAGAGGCAGGAAGATCTTTGGGGCTTTGTGGTCTGTCAGTGACCCTAAATTTCAAGAGTCAATAACAAATCTGTCATAAAAATGAAGGTAAAGAAATAATGATAGTAAGTTGAGCATCCAAACTGCCCAGGCCCCCCCAAAGCCAGCACGTGCAGTAGGATCAAAAACCATAACCTGGATGGAGGTGGGCGGTCCTTGGACTTCCCACAGGTCAGGGAGCCCTGATGGCTCTACGGGCTGATGGGGGAGAGGGACTTGATCGGGGGGGGGGTGGGGGAGGTGGGGGCGGTGGCGGGGAGGAGGCGGAAATCCTCAATAAATAAATAAATTTAAAAAAAAAAGAAATAATGATAAAAGATCCCCAACATCAATCACTGGCCTACACACACTTGCCTTATACACTTGTCTGCTGTGCATGCCTATATATCTGAGGTTAAAAACACAAACATGTATGTAATATGTACACTGACAGGGACAATCAGGAGTAGAAAATTTATTCAAGTCAAACTTTGTCTCTGTCAGTATACTGATCTTCAGTGTTTGTTCGTTTTTAAAAAAAGGTCTTTTACATTGAGGGTTAATGAAACAGTAAGCCCTCCCTGCTCTAACAAGGACTGCACTCCAAAGCCATCTTATACCACAGTGCACATTATTATCTGTATCTTTACCGTTGGATATACTTTTTCTTTAGTAATCAAACAAAGTCAAACATATCTCAATAACATGCATTAAGGAAGGACATGTTTGCTGAGGACATAGGTAGGTATTGTTAATAGGGACTTTCTGCCACACATCCTCACATTTACTGATTTCCTACATATGTGACACTTGGCTACATTGGACACAGATTTTGTGAATATTTCTAAAAAAACTTTGACCTGCTCTCCAAGGCGTTTCACCTTGGTGACACTGTTATTGAGTCTTCAGTAGGCCATCCCATTGGACTATTAAGCTGTCAATAGTGGAGAATATGACCAGACCTGGAAACAGCAATAACATACTGCCCTTCCTTTGCTATGGTGTAATTTCCTTAGCTAGAAGAAATGATAAGTAATTTACCAAAAATGATAAGAACTTACAGAAGTCAATCAGTAAGTTCTCAGATGACAGTTTGGGTAGGAGCATTATGTACAACAAAGCAAAATTACATCCCAAATAAGGGGCTATATCAATAAGACCAAAACACTTCTTCAATTACAATGAAAATGTTTTAATGTAATCAACAGGCCACAATGTAGCTGCCTTATCAAACTTGTGTCTGGTGTCATAAGTACAGACCCATTATTTACCTCCGTGTCTTGAGTGTCATTCTGTACTGGTGGGCCAGTATGGAGATCCTTTACTATGTGACAGAACCCATCAATTGTCAATGTTAGGTCTGCCGAGCTTTGGTGAGGGAAATCTAGCAAATGACCCCATGCCACAGCTCTGAATCAATGGTAGCTACTTCCTTTATGACTCTGTTGAGTGATGGTAGAGTGAATGGGAAATAACCTATCAGATCATAACTACAACGCATGCTATGCTTTTTAATTTTCGTGAAATGGTTCTCTAATAAAGCCCCATTTATTTATTTATTTGTTTGTTTATTTGTTTATTTACTTATTTTTGGATGAGCAACCACACAGAACACAAATATCTTCCCAATTTTCACCCTTTCAAACATCTGAGTCCACATACTTCTCTCCAGAATTCCTAGTCACTGATTCTGCAGTCATGTTCCTTTCAAATCTCTTGTGGTAAGTTAAATAACAGGCTGTAGTTCATGAATTGGCACATAATTGCTTATCTAGCTGTTTTCCCTTCCAACTAAAATCTATATCTAGGCACATTGCCCAAGGTTTTGCCAAAGAAAAGAATGTCTCTTCATCAATATCTTTAAAGAACTTCCCAGAAAGGGACTGCAGTACTGTAGCTGTCCACTTCTGGAAGATAGCCACAAGTCTCATTTAGTTTATTTTGCTGAACCTTTAATACAAAGACTCTTTTAATAGAAGATCTAACAGATTGGAAACAAAGCCATCACATGATGAAATCAAGAGAACTGTGGTAATTAGGGTTTTCCACAGAAACAGAACCAACTATGCATGCCATTATATAAGTTTGGATATGTTTATGCATTTTTATATATGCCGGGAGGGATACATACAGATATATATTTGTGTTTACAGAGGGAGAAATAGACAGGGACAGAGAGAGATTGATTGTGAAAATTCTTTGAAAAATTTGAGGGATGGAATGTCTGATGTTCTCAAATCTGGGAGGAAGATAGCAAGACTGAAACCTGCAGCATTTGAAGTTGCTGCCTTGACTTTCATAAACCTGGAGTCAGAATCCTTTGCATTTGTTAAAGTCCTTTTCTTTGTTTGTAAGGCATTTCTTTTATTGGAAAAATCACTCCTAGGTTATAGAAGATAATTTGCCTTGTCCAGTGTTTATTGATTTAAATGTAATCTTTATTCATTGACTTACATATTAAGCAGATCTAAATGATTATGCTCACAACAATATGTGCCCTAATATTTGGCAAAACAAGTCAGCACACAATTGCCTGTAATAATCTGAACAAATACAACTTATCACATATGTGTACAGTGGTGATAAAAAATCAGAGATAACTGATATAATATGAATTTTGGTCAGGAAGGTTTGAATATATTTCCAGCACCCAACATGTAAGTAACGGCAATCTCTTACTCTGGTTTCAGGGATTCTGGGACCTTTTGGCCTCCTGATGGATACTAATGAGGGATTTATCACAATACAACATAAAGTTTCTACTAGGACTATGTAACTCCTTATGAAAATGCCATCACAGTTTAAACTGTCACTCATACTGTTTTTGCCACCGCAAGAGAAGCATAGTTTAATTTTTGTTGACCTATTTATTTTATTTTATGTGTATGAATATTTTACTTGCACATAAGTATTTGCAACACAAGCACTTCTGGTGACTGTGGAGGACAGGGGAAGGCATTGGGTCCCCTAGAACTGGACTTTGAGCATGGTTATGAGTTGTCATGAGAATGCTGGGAATGAGTTCAGGTCTCCTACAAGAGCAACAAGTAGGCTGAACCACTGAGCAGTCACTCCAGCTCCATATTTTAATTAAGCACTACTCATTTCCTAACATACGCTTGCATATAATCAATAACTGTGAACCAAACAGATATCACATGAACCCATCAAAACTTCTTAGACTCTAATGAAGTCAAGTGCGTTTATTTAACCATTTAAAGGATGGTACCTTCTAAGATGCTGGTTTCATTGGGTTTTCCAAAGTAGTGAAACAAACATCTCTTCTATTTTATCATATCATTACTTCAGTAGAAAAATCTATCAAAAGGTACTTGAAGATTAGTGATTTTCTATTCAAAATTTTATGAAAGATTACTTAAGTGCTTCAATTTTCAATTTCTCTTTTGTGAACAGCAGAGTATATAATTTATTTGGGAATTTTATTGCATAAACTTTGAAGATTGAGACTATTCTATTAGTCCAGCCTTAAATGTGTCATTATTTCCCACTGGCATTATTCTTCATATGACGCAAATATATTAAGAAGAGCTTCTTTCTACCACTGCTATAGGACTATGGTCTTCTCCCCTTTAAATATTTTTCACTGTACTGCTTTAATAAAATGCTGATTAGCCAGTAGACAGACAGGAAGTATAGGCAGGGCAACCAGAAGAGGAAGGAGGAAACTGGGAGGAGGAAACTATGTCAATCTGTAGTTGTAACCCCGACACAGGGAAAGAAAGTTGAGAATGCCTCACTGATAAAAGGTACCAAGAGCACATGGCTAACACAGACAAGAATTATGGGTTAATGTAAGTTACAAGAGTTAATAAGAAAGCCTAAGTAAATAGGCCAACCGATTTATAATTAATGTAGGCCTCTGTGTGTTTCTTTGGAACTGGGCAGGACAGAACCTCTGTCAATACTACCACAACTTGATATGCCATGTTGTGTTGACTCTCTTGGGAGGCCTGACCTTTTCTGAGCAAAAAGAGAGTAGAGGATGTTTTAAAAATAATTGTTTTGTATTATATTGTATTTATCAAAGTCATAACTCTTAATAAAATTGCCACACTTATATTTTATTTTAATAAACACCTAATTATAAAATAAAATGCCTACATGCCTACTTCAGGATTTATATTTTGAAATCTATAAATCAGTACTTTTTCCACCAAAGCTGCTTGGGAATCACAAAGACAATAAGTGATCATGTACTTCATGTATCTTTCCTCTACTTCTGTGAGACAGAATGGGAGAAAGTAATAGCTTAGGATGCTGTGTGTTAGAGGAGTAGAATTGTGATCATGCTGGCTGTCCCACAGTTAAAAAGGATACCACTAATTGCAAGTTTTAAATGAACCAGCTGTGTTTGAGCAAAGCTACACAAAAGATGATTCTTGTTTTTTTAGAATTATACATAGTAAGAAAAGAAGAAAAATAAGAGGAAAGAAATTTTGTATAGTTTGATAAAAATTTGACTGCAAAAATATTTTTGAATATTCAATATATTCAATATTTACTGAATATTAAATATATTTATCGATGTTTGTTTAGTATTTTTTATGTATATATAAGTGCATATAGCAAGGATATATATTTATATAATCTTGAAACAATTTAAATCTCAGTCAGTACATTGTTTTTTTTTTTTAAGATAATTGGCCTTTTTATTATTTAATTATTTATTAAAGATTTCTGTCTTTTTCCCGCCACGGACTCCCATATCCCTCCCCCTCCCCCACTCAGCTCCCCCTCTCTCATCAGCCTGAAAAGCAGTCAGGGTTCCCTGCACTGTGGGGAGTCCAAGGACCTCCCA
>NC_022032.1:24509703-24512277 GCF_000317375.1 Microtus ochrogaster | reverse complement strand
TGAGTTCCCGAAAGAACAGCCCCATTGTCTCAGTGTGTGGGTGCACCCCTCGCAGTCCTGAGTTCCTACATTGTTAAAAGAGAAAATTTAAACTTTTCCTTGATTTCTTCATCCAAAATGGACTTATTTAGTATCTGTTTTGTCAAGGTCACCAAGCACCCAGGGGAATTTTGTGCATAATAACATGAAGTTCTTTCTCTGGAAGTGAAACTTCGCATGCTTAGATGATTACTTATTGCCATAAGGGTAACTTGAGTCCTAGGTTGCAAGAATCTCAGTGCTCTCTAGAATTGAAGGGGGATATCTGCCTTACAGGATTTTGTGGATATTTGGAAGATAAAATCACATGTTGTCTATTATGGTTATGTACATAGTGAGAAAGCAATAAATTATGAACTCATCATTAAGGCCATCATTTAAAATTCATATGCAAATGAATTTTTGAATAAAATCAAATATCAAATATACCAGGTCAGTATTAATCCAAATAAACAAAAGGAAAGGTAGAGATAACTTCAGACCTTATGAATTGTTTGGATGCAGAGAATTTTTATGTTTGCTTTCTTCCTCATTCATATAATAGATTTAAAAGTTTTTGAAGGAATCGCTGTTAAGGAAAATATGGGGTATTATAGAAAAATTCTCTACTTATGATGCCGTTTACTAACTCTTACTTTTACTTTGGTTCTTAAATTTATTTGTGTCCACATGAAAATTTTTATTTTGATGTTTGAGACTGTACGTGATCGGAGAAGGAAACAAAATTAGTAAAATCTGAATTGATGATGAAGATTTAATGGAATTTTCTTTGACTCTCTAATGGATCTTTCTTTTTTTCTTTCTTTCTTTCCTCCTTTCTTTCTTTCCTCCTTTCTTTCTTGCCTTCTTTCTTTTTTTTTTTTTTTTTTGGTTTGGTTTTTATCAAGACAGGGTCTCTCTATAGTTTTGAAGACTGTCCTAGAACTAGCTCTTGTAGACCAAGCCAGCATCAAACACACAGAGATCTGTCTGCCTCTGTCTCCTGAATGCTGGGATTTAAGGCATGTACCACCTCTGCCCGGTGCTACTCACTAATGGATTTCTAACTATCTCTTATTGGAAAATATTTTCATTGAAAATAAACTCTCTCTAGAACTTTATTGTCAAAATTGAACTTAGTAGCAAAGAAAATCTATCTTCTGATTAATGACATCGACTTTTTTGTTTTATTTTTGTTTTTAAAAAAATATCTGCTTTTTGTTAAGTTGTTCTAGAACACACTAATCGGAAGTTGAAACTGTCTCCCACAGCCGCCCATGTGCTGAGTTCACCAACATGAGCCACCATGACCAGAGTCCAACAATACCTACTTTAGGAGATGATGAATCAAAGTAATTTTTTTCACTTAGTTTTGAAATAAAGATTCCAAATCTTCCCTTATTTCTGAACTTTATTATGTTTGCTTATCTTATATTAGAAAGTTGTCAAAATTATACTAATAGGAATTTATTTACATCCTTGTGTGGTCCAATTATTACATATCAAGAAAGATGTCTATTCTAAATTTGCCATTTAAAAAACTAGAAGAGACTCCTTTTCTCTTTTCTCTCCTGTCTTTAGACTGAGATACATAAGTTTTTACTCTTTGTCTTAGTCCATCAGACACTTTGCGCTCTAGTAGGAAATAATTGCTTTTATTATAGAGGAACACTGACAACACAACAAGCTTTCTCTTTGGACAGAGGATGGCTGGCAACCTACCTCTGTTAATGTCAAGTTTGCTTACCCCAGAGATTGATGAGCTACTCTGGACGATGAACTAATAAAGACCCTCATACAGCTGCTAAGAAAGGTCACAGCTCTTTCCAGCACCAGCTAGAAAATTGTGAAAATAGTTCTTCAGCTATATGTACAGACAGGATCCTATAATCTTTGCCCCTACAGTAATGAATATTCTCATTCAAGCATCAAATAATAACAAGATATCTAAGCCAGAGTAACTGGCATATGTATCTAGAGATTTCAAATGTGCAATCCTCCCATGTTTTGGACATTCTTGCTGAGTTGTTCCTCTGCACTTCTGTCTCCTGTCTAGTTTTCTACTTTGGGAAATGAAATCTTCGCATTCTTCGTTCCTATCAACACTTATCACTCTATTTCCCCAAGTGACCCACTACTCTAGCTTAAAATCAGTTGTCAAGGGACAGGTGGGGTTTAATGTTTACTTCAGCCAGAGTTAAAAATATCATGGAAAGCCATTTCTTTGATAATTTTTAGAAAAACTTTAACTATCAGAGTAGAAAAATGAGGTAAATAATTTTCTCAGTTGTCACATTCAACAACCAGTCACACACTTCACTGAAATCTAGCCATTGACTTCTTTTCTTTATATCTGTAGCAATTTTGTCTTCTCAAGAGGGGTAGGCATTTTATTTGACTTTGTATCCTCAGAGCTCAGCACTGTGATTGGTACACACAGAATACTTTGGCATGTTTGCTTAGAGAACTTGTGCTTAGTAAGTGATGCCCACTTACTAAGGCATCAGGAGAAACTGAGACATTTCATGGGGTAAAACCTTACAAAATGCCATGTTT
>NC_022032.1:24503360-24509603 GCF_000317375.1 Microtus ochrogaster | reverse complement strand
GAAAAAAAAGAAAATAAATTATTGTCAGGTCAAAAACACACAAACCCAAGATATTCAATACAACTGTATGCTATATAGGCAAAAGGAACTACAAAAATGACCGCTTGTTTAGTGATAATGCAAAATGTCAACGAATTGGATTGAACCCTTACCTTTGCTTGTTTAGTGATAATGCAAAATGTGAACGAATTGGATTGAACCCTTACCTTTGCCAAACCAACTGAATGAAGTATTCTTTTAAAAATATGGGATAATTGCACCTGATTCCATACAATATAAACAACGATGAGCTAAAGATTTGAATGCAATCTCAAAAAAATTAATATTTTTGATAATAATAGTTTTAGAGTTTCATATTTAATAATATGTATATTCTAATCAAATGTTTTATATACAGTAAAAATGTATATAGATTCACACAGATATAAAATAAAATCTTTAATTATTTTATTTTTGTAAGCTTTTGTACATGTGAGTTTTAATTACATTATTTTTCTTCATATAAACACCTTCAAAGGTTATCTTATAAAATATATATTTATACAATGGAATACACCCACAGAATTATTATTTTCAGTTGTTCATTAATCCTAATGGTTTACTGTTATACAAGGTTACATATAAGCACCAGTTGAAGAGTGTATGTCTTTGTGTGTTGAAAGAAAAACAATATCCTGCGGCTTCCATGTTTCCTTCACATTTTACCTAAAGGCAAATCACAACAAAGTTAAAATAAAACTGTACCATAATTCTATGCATATTCATCAAAAACTATTTTAAACAAGTGTTGTTAAAGCTGAGAAATGATAAGGAGTTATAAAATGCAAGACTAGAAAGGTAAATTTGTCTCCCAATTATAGATAATAAATGTTTCAAAGACAGAGAAATAGAAAACCTTTCTTTCTATCAATACAAAATGTAGGATACATGAAATTGGTCATTAGAAGTACTGCTTACCATGCAGTGCAATGTGTAAATCACTGAAATAACATATCTTTATAAGCAATATATATATTTTTAGAAATTTCTCTGCCACATGCATCATCAATGTGATAGGATTTACTGAAAAGGTTTAGAAAATATGTAGAAGGAGTTAGCGATTTGCAAGTTAGAGATTCGTTTTGGTTTCATAAAGGATCTTTACATTGGATAATAACAAGGTGTCACCCTTGAATAAGAAGACTTAATGAATGTTGACATCCAAATTGTTCTGTAAATGAATTGAATGGCATTCAAAATAGTACCTAATTATTATTTAGATTGTGTTTATATTTCTAAACTCTTTTTGAGCCACAACAAATACTATAGAAAGTAAGTGAAATCCATTGTGATGGAAAATAGTAAATTATGGAAAAGCTAAATAGAATGATTCCTAGGGAGAGAAAGGGGAATGGCAAGAGAGAAAGCGAGAGGGGTAGGGGGACAGAGAAAGAGAGAACATCACAGAGAAAATATCAGTTAAAAAATGTGTATTAAAAAAAAAACTTGTTTTTTTTTGGAAATAAAACCCGAGTTTGTCCTACTTTACAATATATTACTTTTATTTATCCTTCAAAAGCTCCTAATGATCAGTGTTGGAGGAGGCCCCTCTTGTTAGTTGCCAGTTGCCTGGCTAGCTTAGACCCACAATATTCACAAAGAAACTGTATTAATTAAATCACTGTTTGTTTCATTATTTCTAGCTTCTTATTGGCTAACTCTTATTAACTTAACCTATTTCTATTGATCTGTATGTCGCCACCTGGATGTGGCTTACCAAGCAAAGGTCCCAGCATCTGTCTCTGGCACCTCCATGGCTTCTTTCTCACTCAGTCTTTCTCCTCCCATGCTATAGGCCAAGCCATTTTCTTTATTCATTAACCAATAAAAGCAACATATAGACAGAAGGACCTCCTAGACAAGATCAAAGCTAAGTTTTAAATAGCATGTTTTTATAAAAAAAAAAAAGTTCTCCTTTCAATGGGTCAAACTAAATTATCCAGTTTAATATATATATATATATATATATATATATAGTAATTTAGCGGGATCCCTGGAAGTAAGGAGTAGGAAATGGAGTATTATTTTCTGAGAGAAATTGTAATGATTTCTCATGTCAATATATTTTCCATTAAAAGGGAACATTTACTCTATTTTCTTTTGATATCTATATGAATAGGGAAATTAAAATACTTTTGCCAAAAATTATTTTTTTGTATTAAACCCTATTGTAGCTTAGTAATTGGTTCTTTGTACCTTGAAAATATTGATTTAATCCAGAATCTGCTGAGAACTTAGTTGAGTAGAATTCATTGATATACAGGGTAATGTTAAGGAAATCGGTGAACAAAAGGAAATAAAAAGTTATTGCAGGGCCTGGCTGGGGCCGGAGGATGTCAGGCCTGTGCTTGCATGCTCTCAGTAGGCTCTCGGCTCGGAGGAGACCGCTGGCATCCCTTGAGCCTTCTGGAAGTGGTTCCTGGAAAATAAAAATTAATTTTGTGGACCACAGTGTAATCCTCCTGGACAAGGAAGCTACTGCAAGGCTTGTATTTATTCTGTAAAATATGGAGTGAGCGCTGGAAAATGGAGAATCTGCTGAAATTAAGATCATCAAAGAAGCATACGAGAAGGCCTTTTTGTTTATCAGTAAAGGGCTGACTGAGCACGGATGAGCTAGAGCAGAAGACGCAAAGAACTACTATAAGCAAGAAATAGGACACGTGCTTAGAGGCATCAGTGCGTGGAAGCAGAGCCGGGGTCCATAGGCCCTGCATGGGAGTCTGCCAGACATATGCAACAGAAGATGAAAGAAATATTTCAGAATGTCCGCACCAGGCTAGAGATCTTAGACAAGGGCTTTGTCACATCTCTAGGGAATGACCTTCAGGATGTGCCCAAGTGATACCCAGAGTTCCATCCGAAAGATACCTGCAAGAAGTCCCCAGAGCCAGATTCCGTTAGTTCAGCTTCCCCAGTTTGTTGAAGTAGATGGGAGGGAGCATCTCTGGGGCAGGTACTACAGGTGCCAGGCCAGGTGCTGCACCTTCTGCTGGGCCCTTACCTTCGCCCAGCTGTCCTGCTAAAGCACCCCAACCTACAACCCCCAGGCTGCTGAGGGTTTCCTATGGAACAAACTCCGGGGAGTTCTAGTCAGTGCGAGAAGACTTCTATTGAAACTTTTTCCTAGCCTCCCCCTCTCGAGACCTTGGGGCTCAATGCAAACGAGCTGATTTTGATACCAAACAGAATGCAGATCATTTTTGTAAACCCTGAGGAAGAGGTTAGTGCTCCATCACACCCTGGGTACCTGCGCATCGTGAAATTCTTGCATTATTCTCTGGATACGGTTCTGAACAGCCCTCCTGGGTTTCTCCAGGTGTGTGACTGGTTGTACACCTAAGTTCCTGATAGGTCCTCAGTTCTGAGGTGCACCGCGGGAGCCCACATGTTTCCAGACACCATTACAAGCCTCAGGGTGCTTCTTAGGAGTCGTTCTGTCATCTGAGCTGCCAGAAGACGACGGAGAGCTGTTGGAGGATCTGTTGAGGCAGCTGTCTGATCTTCGGCTCCAGGCAAACTGGATTAGAGCAGAAGGAGAAGATGAATTCCAGATCCCTGGGAGAGCAAGACACCCCACTGAGCCACGGAAGGAAGCTTCTGGCACCAATATCAGGCAGTAGAGTTCTTCAGATCCTTCAATAGACCAAGGCAGCAAGGATACACACCATAAAGGAAAGCGTGGGAAAAAGACTAAAGATACTTCAAGTGAAAAAAGTTAATTTGAGTCAGATTGTGCCCTGTGAGCCAAGTTCAGAATAAACATCGAAAGAACTACCTGAATGGAGCTAGAAAGTGGCCCACAACATTCTTTCAGGTGGTTCCTGGGTGAGCCAGGGTTTAGTCAAAGGTGCTGAATTTACTGGCAAAGCAATCCAAAAAGGAGCTTCTAAACGCTGAGTGCGTATTCAACTAGAAGAAAAACCGGTGGAAGTGAGTCCAGTTGTCACCAGGGGCTTTACATAGCGAAGCAGGCAGGAGGAGCAGCAAAAGTCGGCCAGTTCCTGGTTGATGGCGTCTGCACTGTAGCAAATTGCCTTGGCAAAAAGCTCACTCCGTGTGTCAAGTAGCATGAAAGCACATTAGTTCCAGAATCTCGTAAGAGAGACAATGATGTGAAGTTCACTCTGGATGGTGCCATGTTTGTGGCAGAGAGTAGTGTTCAAGGATTTTCAACTGTTGGATAGGACTCGGAGTGTGTGCTAAGTGCATCGTCAGCAATGTGTCTGCAGAAACTGTACAAACGGTCAAATACAAGTATGGGCACAGTGCAGGAGAAGCTACACACAAAGTGGGGGACTCTGCTATCAACGTTGACCTCACTGCCTACAATATTGACAGCACCGGCATCAAAGCCATGGTGAAGAGAATGGTAAAGCAGACGGGGCACACACTCCTTGAGGACTACCGGATCATTAACAGCTCTCAGAAGGAAAGCCAGGGCGGTACAAGCATAGATGTGAGAGGAAACAGAAAAGCAGAAGGAGGAAGAGGACAAAGGAGCAAAGAAGAAAGATGGATAACAGGAGTTTTGGGAGTGACCTACACCAAAGCCTTAGCAGATGGAATGTGTGGAAGATAGCAGACGTGGATTCTCCACACAAGGAACAGTGGTATTCATTCCTACAAAATGACTGTCAGAAGTTGGGACCAGGTATCCACTCACAAGAAAAATAATCAGGATTCTTACATCTGGCCTCTAGAAATATGCAGTTTATAGTCTCAGTGAGTTTATTTTCCCTTAAATGTGGCTCAAATATCTTTTGCACTTAAAACAAAGCTTTTTTACAAAAAGCTATTGCATTTCTGTCCTACCCAACTGGGTCACCATTCCCAGTTACATGACAGCGGAGTTCACTTCGACTGCAGTGGTTCCCGGAACACCTTATACCACAATTTAATTAAGCTCGGTTGAGACAATCAAATCAATGTTGTCTTGGCAGTATCATGAGCAATAGATCACTCTCTTCAATATTCACTTTCACTGCTAGGTCCTCACACATACACTTTAGAAGTCAGTGTTTGCAGCCTGGATGATACACGCTTCACGAGTTCTCTCTGTCCCTCTCAGAACCATTGTCAGCAGGTAGAAAGCAGAAGCTGCATAGAAATTCCGGGGATTTAGAATGACCTCTGTCAGAGTTCTTCTGCCATGAAATATGTATTATTCGTAATGTTCAAACTCCTAAAAGCCTCAAGAAGTTTGACTTCATTTTATACTAGTAGATTGATGTCAGTATATCAGGTTTGGCTGTTATTCATTTTCATAATAGAAGAACAAAATTAATCACATGGTTATTGTGAAGAAAGTCCATTAAGTCTGTATTTTAAGGTATCCAAACGTATGTCTAAACTGTCCCCTGCAATCAGCTATTGAAACCTCTTTATGTTGTGTTCTAATGATATTGAATTGAACAAGTGTTTCCTTCTTTTTAAAATAAATTTAATTATCTGTCCACAAACATGCACGCTCAAAGAGAAAGGGATGGACTGACATTTCGGAATCCAAGCTCTTAATGCTCTTCCTCAGGTTCAAAGCTTTGATCAATTATACAACAGCAACCTTGGAGATCAAAGAATCCCTAACTGCTAGTGAGCAAATACAGGGAAGCGAATAACAGTGTGCACAACTCATCCAAAAAATATCGTGCTACAGAAGGAAGAACAGGATCATGGAGCAAAAAGTTTATTTTTATTTTGTTCTTATACAAGGTAATACCAATTAATTAAGGTGATATTATTTTACCAAAGATTAACAGAAAAAATATTTTAAATCGATTATAATATTAATTCTGATTACCTTTCATAATTTAGGGAGAAAAATCAATATGTCATAGTATCCATAGATCTTTAGAGTTTATATTTTTTTCAATAAGCTGTTATGGGATCAAATAAAAATTATGTATGATTATTTTTGTGGATAAACTACAAAGGCAAGATTCTTTTGTACAATACATAAAGAATCACTTTCAGGTGGGCCATTATAGGCATGAGTGTGGATTATTTAGAAACATGTATGAATATTTAAATGCAAATTTATATGCAATAACAATTAAGAGCAAATAGGTCAGGGATTTGAAAAAGAGGCAAGGATACACGACAGGATTCGAAGAGTTGAAAATGAAGAAAGGTAGTTTGTAATTAACTTACATTATCAAAAACAAACAACAATAAAAATGTATAGACAATATAAAGAACTTAAAA
>NC_022032.1:24497222-24501710 GCF_000317375.1 Microtus ochrogaster | reverse complement strand
TTTAGCTTCTCTAGGATCCATAATTCTTATCTAGGTTTATCCATATGGCTTAGTACCTTTTCTCAGTAGGGCATTTCTGTCTTGCTTGCTCTGATTCTAGAAGATGACTGCGATTCTGCCTTTCTTCTTCTCAAAATCTTCTTGTCCGGTGGTCCCACATGTATTTTTTTTCTGGATACTAACCAAATAAACTTTTTATTAAACCTATATTAAGAACAAATCATTACAGTGTACAAGAGTATTTATCCCACAGCACCTCCCCTTTCTTCCTTTTCAAAACAAACCCTGAATCTATTCTTCTTTGTTTTGCTTTTTTTCCTGACCATTATCCATAACAACTTGTAACCAACACACTAAACAAAAACAAACATCCATAATCCATATTTTGGGGATGTGGGTGTAGTTTTCTATGCTACTTCATGCTGGTTGGGGGTCCTAATAATCTTATGGGAAGCCAAAGCAAATTGAGGTTTATAGTCAAGTCCTGTCTGGAGTATTCTGTGAAGTTGGATCACCTCATCAAGTAGTCTTGAAGCTGTTCTGGATGTAGAACTAAGAGGAAACTTCAACAGAATACCTTTAAAATTTTGGATCTTCTGAGCCATCTGCTCCTATTGAATATTTTTGAGAGGGTCTTCCTCCATCAAACCTTATTTTTATTAACCCAGAATGAATCCCTAGCCTCTCATCTCTTGTGGAAATAAAAACAGAAACTTTTTCTCAAAAGCTTATTTATTTACTTGAACTCAAGTCATTTTCAAAATATATAGGTTGGTTTAATTCAGAAGCATTTGTATTCAAATGTCGTTTAAAAGCTGTTCCTTTTTCCTCAGCAGTCAAACAATTCAAATATAACACAATAACTTACAGTATCCGGATTGTCTGTGTATTTTCCATCTTTATATAGCTTTTTAAAAATCTATTTATTCTATTTTTAGTTTTTAATTTTTGGTTTTTTTGAGACTGGGTTTCTCTGCATATCTTTGACTGTCCTGAAACTTACTCTGTAGAGCAGATTGGCCCAGAACTCACAGAGATCTGCCTGCCTCTGTCTCCTAAATGCCGAGATTAGACGCATTTACCACCACAACCAACTACTCTATTTCTTTTTTAAAGGACTTTTTCTATCCTTTGTCTTTTCTCTCCAAAGCCTACATTATTTTAAATATACTATAAACAATTTCCATGATTTTTTTTTCTGAATTTCTCTTTACTCTATATCTTTGTCTGATCATATGAGTCTTTGATCTGCTAACCAATGAGGCTAAAATTAAAGCTGCAGGTTTGATGGCTGGCTCTGCCCTTTTTGTTTGTTTGTTTGTTTTGTTTTGTTTTGTTTTTTTGAGAGTCTAACTTCATGCTGGATTTACAGCAAGGAGCCAAATTTCTTGTCACATCTCTGTGGAGATTATAGGTCCAAGCCACAACCAAGAAACCTGATTTTGGCTGCTCAAAAACACAATTTTAGAGTTTGGTAGTCCATCCTTTAAAATGAGCTGCAAGGTTTTGCTGCTAACATTGTCAGGAAGTCTCCCTTAAAGGGGCTATTGCTCTACTCAGTGCCAACAAACAGAATCTACTGAAGCAAAGGCAGTTACCAGGAAGCTGCAATTGACTCTGCTCTTATTTGTCTAGAATTTTTTTAAGCTTTCTCAGGATCTAGGTAGAAATTCTTGCCAAATATTTGGGTACCATTTGTTGATAGTAGTTTATGTCCCATCCATCCAGTCCCATGGCCATTCATTCCCAAATAAACACAGAGTGGTTTATATTAATTATAAGATGTTTGGACTATTGCTCAGACTTATTACTAACTAGCTCTTACAACTTTAATGAACCCATAATTTTTCTCTATGCTTAGCCTTGTGACTTGATACCTTTTCTCAGTAAGGCATTCTCATCTTGCTTACTCTGCTTCTGGATGATTGTATCTCTGCTTTTTTTTTTTTTTTTTTCAGAATTCTTCTAGTCCGGTTGTCCCACCTGTACTTCCTACCTGGCTACTGCCAAATTAGCGTATTATTAAAGCAATACAAGTGACCAATCATTACAGTGTACAAGAGCATTATCCCACAGCAGGTATTTGTTTGTTTGTTTAATGTGTGTTTGTGTGTTTAACCACTGCATGACACCTTCAACTTTAATAGTTGAGGAAGTCATTTTATGAGAACTGCAGGAGACAAGTGTGTTTGTTTTCTTGGAAGTCTCCAGAATCTTTTTGGAGCAGCTATGTGGCAGCCAGACACAATTTGAAAAAAAGAGTAACTACCTTTAAAGAACATAGGGTTCACCATGAGCAGTATACTCGACAGCACTTCTGGTCAAGGTAGTCTGTTTCTTAGCCTGGTTTGTCAAGTTTGGTGGTTGGCTCTGCCCATTCCTTTTATGTTATTAAAATATGTTTTATATAGTAATTTTGATCGTTGTTTTCCATCTCTTAAATCCTCCAAGTTCCTCTCTAAGTAACGATCAAAAAGTGACTATCCAAAAAGTGAAATTCTTAGACCATATGAAAACAACTTTTGTAGTCTCTTTTGAAAAACCTCTATGTCAATTTCTGAAGAGAATGCTCACATCCATCTCTGTGAAGAATGGAAACAAAATTAAAGCACTGGTGTCCTTTTCTTGAGGGGTGGATGTCTATAATATACGAGGTCACATTTAGTTGTACAAATAGAGTTTTTAATAAAATCCTGTCAAGACCTCTCTCTTCTAGAAATCATTTACTTCACAACACCAGAAAAAAAAAGAGCAAATGCACATAATTTCTTCTGTTGAAAAGACTGTTCTGTCAAGTTTAATCTAAGACAAATCAATGATTTAAGACTAATTTTTAATGGCAGAGTAGGACATTGTTTGTTTGCTTATTACTGAATTCTTAAAACTCAAAAGCTGCAATCCTCAATCCTACATGACTTTTGAATTTGAATGTTGGAAAAAACTTGTTTAAGAATGCTGACCATGATGTGATATTCTTGGGTTGCCTCTCACTGTTGTAAGTTAAATTCAGATTTGCTTCTGTTAAAGTTGTTGATGTATTTATTCTATAACTGTGAACATCAGTTAGTCCAATACACAGAACAAAAGTGATAAAGGAAGGATGAAGCCTGATTTTGAAATATTCCATAACTTTGGCTTATGAAGAAAATATAAATCAAATTATGTGGATGAGTACATCTCCATTTAAAAGCAAGAGATTGGGTATGAGAATTCATTGGTTTAAAAATATGAACAGAAAATATCTTTGAAGTTTTAAACAATGTAATATATTTTGTGTCACTACAATAGAACAATATGTTCCAGATCTGATGGATTTTTAATAGTGAAAATGACGATATCTTAGCTAAAACTTTAAAAATCCAATTGGCAGATTCCAAAAGCTTATTTTTTTTAATCAGGGTAACTTTATATGACTTAAAAGTTGAGCAGTCTTCCACAGTCTGGGGTTGGCTCCTTCTGTTAGTTACAGGAACTTATGACAGGATCTTCTGTACAGTTGTGTAGTTTGAAGAATGTGACTCAGGCTATAATGTTTGATGGGCTTTTTTTTTTTTTTTGGTGTTCTACACTTAAAATACTTTTTAACACAACAACTATAACTTTGTTGAGAAAAACTAAACTCCAAGCAATCAATCAATAGCAAGTCATAATATGTGACTTAACAAAATTGTAGTAAGGAATAATGATCTCAACACACATTCAAAATTAAATTTGCAGTTTTGAAAAATAATTTATATAAATTTGTTCACTAAAAATACCAGTTATGAATGATAGAAAATTTTTATAAGTGATAGACTTGAAGATGTCTCTAACAGTCTATTAAAGTTGAAAAGAAGGGATACATGAAGAGAAATGTAGTAAACTTTCTTTCCATAAGATAAAGGATAACAGTAATATTGAAGACATTTAAATAGATTCCTGAGTTGTTGATCACAAAGAAATATGGAGAGATCCTTTATAGGAATGCCATTAGAGTATGCCAATACCCCTGGGATCCTGGCCAAAATAGAGATAATTTTCTGAAAACAGCTCAGTCCTGAACTTGATCCAACAAACATCCATTCATAAGGAAGTGCACTTCTAGTACTGGAAAGGAATGTGGCAGACAGAGAACTTCTGTTGACATGCTTTGTTATGAATATACATGCCAGGCATTACTGAAAAACCTTTCATTTCAAACACAATTTTATAGACTTAAGAACAATTACTAGCATCATTATAAGATAAAACATAAGTATTTTTAATTTAATTATTTTTAAATAACAAGAAAGTCCATAGATAAAGCTACATAAACCCAGAATACTGAGTTTTATTGAATTTATATTTCAATATATTTAAATTCAGCCTAACTTTCTTGCTTTCATAATCCTTTAGCAATCTTAAAAGCCAAATATTAGGCCCAGAAAGGAAATTAGATTGACTAGTAATATCCAGTTTAAATCTCCCCAATCCTAAGAGAAAATATCATAAAGAAATGAGCAGGTAGCA
>NC_022032.1:24494712-24496530 GCF_000317375.1 Microtus ochrogaster | reverse complement strand
ATAGTGTTTTCTATTTCCATCCATTTGATGCAAGATTCAAGAAGTCCTTGTTTTTTACTGCTGAGTAGTACTCTAATATGTATATATTCCATACTTTCTTCATCCATTCGTCGATTTTATTTAATAACAAAGTTAAAAGTAAACTTCTATCCATTATATGTTTCAGAGAACATGTTCATTTGCTTTAGAATATTTATTAAAATATTTAACCATTTACTTGATACTATTGTACTATTACTTCATTCTTAAAGACATTAATTGAATATTTTGTAAGGCCAGTTGTATATTATATATAATCTTGGTGAATAATAAGGTAGTATCATATAATATATACAAAAATTCTATAGTTTACATGATTGGTTAAGTCGTATATTTGTTTTTACATAAATTAATATGCAATTTTACTATATATGTGTATGTTTAATATCCTAGAAGTAGGCAAGGAGAAAAGTTCATAATATATAATGTATACAACAAAATATTTACAAATATATATTACAGATAATATTTTGCATATTTAAGAATAATGAAAATTTTAGTTAAATAATTGACAAAATATGTTATTTATATTGACAAGACAATATGAATTTTTTCAGACTAAGATTGGCTGAACCCAGTGAGTTATGTGCTTCCTACAGATATTCATGTGACACTCTATATATATAATCCCAAGTAACATTTTGGGCATTTAACTCAGTGATAAGCTGTTTCCTTAGCATTTGAAAGATACTAGGTCCCTTCATCACTGCCACAGAAATAAACAAACACACACACACACAAATACACACATATACATACATAAACATGCAAAACCTCAAGTACTATTTAAAGGCCTGTCCCCATGGTGGACAGAACAGTAAATCAAAGTACTAACTGAGTAGAAAAGTTTAAATCAATCTTCAAAACATAAACTTAAAAAGTAAATAAGTTTTTATGTATTCTTTAAATGACAGGAATGTTATTTTATTACCGAAGAATTTGATGTGGAACTTGGGCATGTATATAAAGGTTAGGTAGGTAATAAATCACTTACCATGAAATTTCAGGTTTATTGTGGTATAATTAGAAGCTGTTGGAAAACACTATGAAAATAATAAGAATACTAAACATGGTTGCTCATTTAAAGATTTGAAAACTACTAGAGATTAATAAAAATCTGCCTGGGTTGTGACAAAAGAGTGTCTACAATGTTTTAAAGCCATCCCTACATCAGCAACTCTCTTGCTACTTTCTACACATGACTTCTACACATGACAACCCTAAAACTACTTGCCTTGTTGACCTACCATCAGAAACTAATAGTGAGTTTTAAAAATATCTGGTGTTAATTTGCTATATCAGTATAACGTTAACAAGAATCTATAAACATGTGTCTTTATATCACTCCTTAAGAAGTGTAGTCTTGGTTTTACTGCTGGGTCCTTTGCTTGGGAACAGTTTTCTGTTCCTACACTGGGGCTGCCCACCCAGAGCAGTGAGTGCCTGCCTACCGGGCAGGCCTCAAGGTCCTCTGTAAGGGAGCATGCACAGCTTCAACTTGGTGGCAGGGTGTCCTGTGTTCTACTCGTCCCTGCCCTGCACCCCAAGTTCTCCCTATTGTCCACGGGTCATTGGACTACCAGGCGTCCAAGTTGTGGTGCTGAGGAGTCCATCTGGACGGGACGGTTCCTGTTACTACACTGAAGAGATACACCCAGAGAGTCAGTCACAGCAAAGACTGGACCAAGACACCAGGCCTCTCCTGGCTCCATTTGAAGGAAGAGATGGGAAGGGCCAATGCAAGAATTCCTCCAACAACCTGAAAGGCAACATGACATC
>NC_022032.1:24476044-24477070 GCF_000317375.1 Microtus ochrogaster | reverse complement strand
CCAAATTTGACATTGGGACCTGCAAGAGGCCTCTTAAGGC
Source organism: Microtus ochrogaster (assembly GCF_000317375.1). NCBI lineage: Eukaryota > Metazoa > Chordata > Mammalia > Rodentia > Cricetidae > Microtus > Microtus ochrogaster. The sequence goes on along the minus strand of NC_022032.1, from coordinate 24,477,030 downwards.
ATTCCCTGATGGCAAAGGGTTGCCTTGCCTGACCATTGTTGATCTGTAGTTATTAGTCTTAATCCTGGCCTTTACCACATGGTCCGTATACTGAAGAAGACTGGGACCTTCTGTTTGTATTATCTCTAGAAAAAAGTTTGTTTGTAGGAAGATTTTGCCTACTGTCTCTTTTTAAATGACATTGTATCTGACATTTTGATTTTTCTTAAAATTTCTAGAATTTAGTTCTCTTATCAAAGCATCATCATAAATGAGAGATCCAATACCAGCTGTATTTCTGATCCACTCATCTATTGATTGCTGCTGATCTTGATTTTAAAGGACAAATCATCCTTTTGTATTCTGAACTAACATTTACAAACACCAAAGATTCAATTAATATTTGTCTAAGGTCTGCGTCTGATATTATTCTATTTATATCTGAAATCAATCTGTGTAAAAAGACAGTGAAGGCTTCTTTGGGGTCTTGTATAATTTCAGCAAATGACTTATTCCTCTTTCCTGATGCTTCAACTGTGTCCCAAGTATTCAAGGCTGCTATACAACATTGCACAGAGGTATGGTTATCAAATCTAAACTATTTTTGCAAATCAACATATTTGCTCTTCCCCAGGAGCTTGTCTTTGGAAATTTCAATACCTCTAGCCCTCTCCTGCTGGTCTATGGCCCTAGCTTTGTCTCTCCTTCATGTTTTTCTTTGTGACTGAGGACTAGCTTCCAATATTGCTGTAACTAAATATTTCCAGTCTCGTGGAATAATTCTGTTCCTAGTGGTTCATGAATTTAACAACTGCCTTACAAAGGGTGAATGTATATCATATGCGACGGCTTCCTTAAGTCTCTTTAAATCTAAAATTTCTACAGGACTCCACTTAACTTTTTATTTATTTATTTATTTGTATATCATATGCGACGGCTTCCTTAAGTCTCTTTAAATCTAAAATTTCTACAGGACTCCACTTAACTTTTTATTTATTTATTTATTT
>NC_022032.1:24471648-24475359 GCF_000317375.1 Microtus ochrogaster | reverse complement strand
GGTGAACCCAAAGACAAACATATAGGCATCCACTTAACTTTTGAATAGCCGTGGGGGTACCTATCATCTGGTGGTCATTCTTCTGTGGCTATTAGATATATTAAGGTAGGTTTTCTAATAACATTGGGCCATTCATCTTCAGTTTCATAATGTGATGATGCAATAGGTTTTGCTCAATATTCCTCTACAGGTAACTGAGCATTTTTCTCATTTTTATTAGTAAATATTTCTAAGGCTTGTAGCTTATCAATTATAAGTCTTTCTAAAGCTGTTTTTTTTATGAATTATAAATTGTTCTAAGGTTTGTACCTTATCAGTAATTTATTTTCATATGTTCATTAGTAAGTCTTTCTAAGACTATTATCAAATTATCATATTTGGCCCAGTTATCAAACTGTGTTTTTAAGGATAAAAATAAGAATTATCAAACTGATAACAATTGTGATCGACATTATCACAATCCCATTTTAGTGATTTATAGCCTCATTTACTTTTTTCATTTGCCAGCCTTTCATAGTAGCTCTAGAAGGGGTCCTCATTCCCTGCATTGTGACATTACTGATTCTGATCATGGGAAACATACCCTTTCTTTTTGAAAACCTAATTTTTCCTTTTAAGAAATCCCCAGTATCTCGCCAGATCTGCTGGCAATGGCAGCAAAGGTGGAGCTGTGATCCAGGGTCACCAGCTGGGTTGGTGACACTCAAGTGTGGTGGGGAGCACGGACTAGCTGTTGCTTATCAGCCTGCCTGAGTGGAGGACATGGAAGGTGCATTGTGGGGTCACACAGTAGTTTGTAGTAGTGGCAGCAGCAGTAAAAGTCAGAGCCCCGCGTAGGTCTCAAGGCAGCCCAACTGGCTTAGATTGATGGTCACAGAGAGGGGGTCTAGGGAAGACTCACACGGTATGATAAGAGAGCACCTGCTGGTGGTGGGGTCTTTAACCAGAGTGGTGTTTAGGACACAGGAGGGCAGGCAACAGATGGAGTCTGCAGTAGAAAGTCTGCAATGGGAGAATTCTGGACACGGAAAAAAAAAAAAAAACAGCAGAGGGCCTGTGGGGAGGGAGACAGAGCTGGTGACAGGGACAGTAAATGATGGGTTCACTGCCTTGGTATACTTTAATAATACTCCACATTGAACACTAGATTTAATGATTTTCTAAATCACTAATAAAGCTCAGAGTCAGATAGTAAGATATGAACCTGGTATATCCAAATGGTGCCAGAGAAAAATCCCAGTTGCCACTTCTCTCTGCTTTTCCAAGATCCAAAATGCCTGCAAAACTCCTCAGCCCTTTGTGCTTCCTCCCCGTGTCCCTCACTCCTGCTGTGCATGCCCAAACCCTCTAAGGTTCATACTGGTCAACTGATGGTGAACTCCATCCTCTGAATCAATGGTCAAATTATTAACAGTTTTGGGAGACAAAACAAGGTAATCTTCCCCCTACTGTCCCCCTCCCCGAAAGAGAAACTATATAATCCCATATCCTGTACAATTTCCTGCAGCTTCTCTTCCACACAGAAGCAGCCACCCTCTGGTAATTCTCCAAATAAATCTCTCTCGTGTGTGTGTGTGTGTGTGTGTGTGTGTGTGTGTGTGTGTGTGTTTTGTTATTGTTGTTTTGTATTGTTTTGTTTTTGGTGAAGTTTGCCTTTGTGGTATTACTTTGCTTCTGACTGTCATAATACCATTCCCTTCAGAGCTGTAACAGTTGCTTATCAAAAACCTCTCCCCTCCTAGTTTTACCACTGACATCCAGCAACCTTCCCACACCTCCTTTGGGGAAGTTTTTCCTTCAGAGATGTGACATTTGCGGTAATTAATACCACAGATGAAGGAGGGTATGTTTCCCCTCAGCAAAATGGTATACTAGGATGAAGGTAGTTTGCCAAGCCAGGGACTTTTTAATAATCATTTCAAATGGTATATATTTTAGGGTCATTTTATATAGTAATCCAGAAAAAAACTTATGGCCAAGCACACACACACACACACACAAAAAAAAAAAAAAAAAAAAGCCAGAAGTGATGAGTTCTGGAGAGTTTCTCGTATGTTTCTGTCCCTTGCACACTCTTCCTATATGCCCAATAGTTTAACATTTTTCTACCCTCTTCTCAAATAACAAGTCAGCAACTCACTTCAAAACTTAAAGGTATTTCCAGCCCCATTTTTGTCACCATAGTGATAGTTTTGCATGTTTTATTTTCTCAAATTCTACTAGGTCAAACATTTCAAGAGTCAAACAAACTTCAAACATATATTCAGATTTTGGAACTTTTTTTATATTCCTAATCCTATCATATACTGCTAAGGTTTGGGAACACATTTTTCAAAATTGATGAAAAATGTCCCTAGCTTGGAGATTAAATTTAAGGATATTAGAGAAATAAATATTAGTGATGGTGTGAGTGTTTCCTAATATGAAAAGAGAAATAAGTACTATAACCTAGACAGTGATTACATAAGATTAAGCTTAGTGCCACCATAATCAAGGTGATTGCAATTTCCTGGATCCTTACATAACATAATAATAGAGTAAGTAAAAAATTCATGCCAAAGATACTAAAATATAAGAAGAAGGCAACATTCAGGCACCAGCTAGATGTCTTTGTATTTAATGAGTTGTGTGTTTTCCTCAGCAATGGGGCCCTGCTGTGAGTTTTCAAAGAGAAACCTTCTTTCCTAACATTTGTCTGAGTTGTTTAGGGAATCTCCTAGGCCAACAACTTAACTGAATGCAACATAGTCGCACCAATGAACACCTTGCCTGGCTGCAGAAGATGGTAAACTCAGACAGTGCACCCTCCATGACTAGCAGTACTCACGAGTATCATCCTCACAGATCCCAGGCTGATTCCACTGCCCTGTTTCACACATCTCAGTAGCTCCCCAATTCTAACTGTCTCTTCATGCACCTTGTCACTCTTCCCCCGCCCCCTTCATATGATCATTCCCACTCTCTTCCCCACAGAATACAGATGCAAAATTGATTCGTTTTTCCCTTTTTCAAGGAGGAAAGTCCATGAGGGAACCCTAGAGCACCCATCTTTACCTGACTGCTCTGGGTCTATAGATTGTTGCTTGATTATCACTTTCTTAAGAGCTAATATACCATATTTGGCTTTCTGGATCTGGGTTGCCTCATACAAAAATATTTTTTTTCTAGTTGCTTTCATTTACTTACAAATTTGGTGATATCATTTTAAAGTAGCTCTTTTGTGTAAAGATAACACATTTTCTTTATTTACTCTTTAGTTGAGAAACACCTAAGATGTTTCTGGATATTATGAATAAAGCTGCCATGAACATAACTGAGGAAAGTGTCCTTGTGGTAGGATGGAGCACCCTTTGGGCATACGCCCAACAGTAGTATAGTTGGATCTTCAGGTAGATCAATTCCAGTTTTCAGAGAAGCTACCACATTGATTCCCATAGTGGATACAAGTTTTCTCTCACAGTAGCCTGGAGGAGTGATCCTTTTACTCCACAAATTCACAAGCATGAGCTGATATCTGTGTTATTTTTATCTCAGCCATTCCTACAGGTTTTAGGTGGAATCTCCGTGTCATTTTGATTTGCATTACCATTGATATCTAAGGATGATGAAACCTGTTATGTGTTAAGTCTTTCCCAACCATTTTAGATTCTACTAGTGAGAATTCTCTGCTTATATTTGTATCCCATTTCTAACGGGACTATCTGTTTTTTT
>NC_022032.1:24461036-24471548 GCF_000317375.1 Microtus ochrogaster | reverse complement strand
TTTTAGATTCTACTAGTGAGAATTCTCTGCTTATATTTGTATCCCATTTCTAACGGGACTATCTGTTTTTTTATATATAATTTCTTAATTTCTTCATATATATTACATAATAAATTGCTATCATAAGTGGAGTTGGTAAAAATCTTTTCCCATTCTGTAGGCAGCGGTTTTGTGTGATTGATGTTGTCCTTTGCCTTACAGAAGCTTTTCAGTAAAATTCCATTTATTTATGCTCTTTCGTGTGAACAGGTACTCTTCCGGCTATAGAAAGAGAAACCTGGACATCAACCCAGCCATTAAATCTTTACCCTACAATCTGTCCTGTGTGAAAGTTGTGCTGAGGTAATAGTGGAGAACTTGTGGGGGTGGCCAAAGATGCTAATATTGCCTAGATGGCTAGGGACCAGAGACTGGATATCTCAGAGACTTATGGTAGAAACAAATAAAATAGACAAGAAAATATAATGAATTAATTCCTAAATGATATTCTTATATACTTGTAGATCAGTGATTTTTTCAGTTGTCATCAGAAAAACTTTCGTCATTAGCAGATAGGAGCAGGTGCAGACAACCACAGCCAGATATTATTTGGAGAGACTAAATCAGAGGTTTCTATAAGGTCCCTTTCCTTGAAGATCTGAGAATGCCACAGAAGATTGTAGATACCAGAGAGGATGAAGGATACAAGGAGAATATGGACCACTGAATTAACTAAGCAGAGCTCACATGAACTCACATTAACTGAAGCCGTAACTATGGAGCCTGTAAAGGTCTGTACGAGTGTCTCTGCATATATATTGTGGTTGTGTAGCATGGGATTTTTGTAGGACTCCTAACAATGCAAGTAGGTATGTCTCTTACTCTTTTACCTAATCTTAGGTTGCTTTTCCTTCTATTGGATTGCCTTTTCCAGACTTTATAGGAGGCCTTTTGCCTTTTCTTATTTTAAATTGTTTTGTTTTGTTAAAAAAGAAATAAAGAAAGGAAGGAAAGAAGGAAGGTAGGAATATCAAACAGTGTTTGTCATAAACATAGATGCAAAATTTTCAAGAAAATACTTTTAAATTAAAAATATTTCATTGGTATATATGGAAAGCAGAAAAGATGAATCTGAGCAGGAATGGCAAAGATAGCAGGTCTTTCTGCATTTTTCCATTGATATGACTTATAGACAGTTGCGCAGCACCCTATTTAAAAGCAAAAGCTACATGCCATGCACAATCTCACCAAATCCGAGATTAACCTGAAAATAATCTAAATAAAGTCTGACCAAAGCATCTAGTCTATATGAACCTTTCAGATATCATGTAAGCTGATATAGTAAAAAGTTCTTCCAGGTGATTTTGTTTTTGAGTTTCTGATTAGCAACAAATATCACAGAAATCAGTTTTGCCAGAGTCTGAAATATCATTTCTAAAACTCACATTAAGACACAATTTTCTATATGTTCATGAGTGAGTTTTTCATGGTATAATGAGATACTGGAGAAAAATATCACATCGACGAAATCTGATGTTGAGTAACAGACTGAAAAAGAATCCCTAAACAAACATTAATCACATTGTATTTGTCTTATGTAAAATAAAACAACAGCAATCAAAGCTCAGGCATATTGGCACAAAAAATGTTTTTTGTAAGTATATGTTTTTTTAGTGCCATAGCTGTAAGCATATCTGACATTATTATCTTTCTGAGCCTTATGACAAATACTTATTATTAAAGAGTATGTCTAGCTTTATCTCCTATGAGAGAAGCTAATTCTGTTTGGAGAGTACCATCTCAGTCTCTTGTTTCATCATATTTTAAATGTACACATTTCAAAAATAATATTTTCCATTAGAAAATAATTATTATACACTGTGCTTCCTTCACAGCTTGAGAAATCTTATGTACTCTTGGAATATAGATAAAACATATTCATTAAGAAGTTATTTTGAAAAGAGTTTGCTATTTCACAAGCTTTTAACATTGCAGGAAGAAAACACAGCAAGATGAAATTATATCTCTTTGTTTTTGAGACAGGATATCCCTCTGTAACCTTGGATGTCCTTGAACTAGCTCTAAAAACTAGGCTGCCCTTGAACTCACAGTTATTAACCTGACTCAAAGGCATGGTACACCACCATTTATATAATTTTCCTATATTAAACACAAAAAAATTCTAGTCTAAATTTTATTGTCATTCTTATAATGAACAAAAGTATAAAATCACTAATATTATAGATAAAATTAAGGCTATTTATTTAACCAAATAATATAACTAAATCTTTGTTGTATTAAAGACCTTAATCTAGCCAATCACACATTAAATACTTTTATGAAGCTTACATGTTGTGGGATAATGTTCTCGTATACTATAAAGATTTGTCACTCATATTTGATAAAACATTGATTGGCCAATAGCCAGGCAGGAGATATAGGCAGAATGACAACTAGGAGAATTCTGGGAAGTGGAAAGGCAGAGATACAGTCACAAGCCAGACATAAAAGAAGCATGATGAGAATGTCTTAGGCACCTTGCTTGTACCTAAACATAGACAAGAATTATGTATTAATTTAAGTTGTAAGAGCTAGTTAATAATAAGCCTGAGCAACAAGCCAAAGTGTTTGTAATTAATATAAGCCTCTCTGTGTTTGTTTGGTACTGAACTACTGCAGAACCAGGCAAAACAAAAATGTCCATCTACAAATGGCATTTAATGTTCACCAACTATATCCACATAAAACCTGAGAGACGTTAGGAAAAAATTCTAAACACAAAAGAATAGAGTTAAGCATGGCTTGTTGGTAGCACTCTTTTCTTGGGTGGGCTCTGTTTGGTAGAGGCAAGCAGAGGCATGGTTCCTTTAAGGGAACCTTCCTATTTCAGTGTTAGTGGCAAAAATATCACAAGGCTTTTTAAGGAGGTTCTCCTACCAAACACTTAAATGGGGTATATGGACAGCAGGTGTCATGCTCCTTCCTTGTGGCCTGAACATAAAATCTCCACACCATTGTGGCAATAAATGTAGCTCCCACCAGTACCTCTGACATGATACTAGACTTTCAGGAATCCAAAGTATGGGTCAGAGCCAGTTGCATTAATCCTAGCCATTCGAATTAACAGATTAAAGGCTCGTATATTAAAAAAAAAAGGCCAGGGTTTTCCGTTAAGTCCGGTTTCGGTTTAAAAAAAAACTCTATATAGTTTACATTGTGTTTAAAAATATGCATAGGCTTAGGAGAGAAAAGAAAAAGGATAAAGTCCTTAGAAAAGAAATAGAGTAATAACACAAGCCATATAAAGATGGAAAATACCTAGAGAGTCTGGATACTGTATGTTAATGTGTTGTCTTTGAATTGGTTGAGTGCTGAGGAAGGAACAACAGTTACTAAAAGACATTTGATTATAAATTCTCCTAGAATAACCCAACCTATATGAGCTATATATTTTTAAAATATCTAGACTTAAAAAAATGAAGACAAAAGGTACGTTACCTTGGGAAAGAGGTTCTGTATTTATTTCTACATTAAATGAGAAGCTGTTTATTCATTCTGGGATAAGAAAATTATACACACACACACACACACAAAGGGAATTAGATTCAGGGTCGTTGTTTTAAGAATAAAAAGGAGAAATGATGCAGGATAATGTTCTTTTACACTGTAAAGATTTCCCACTCATATTGGTTTAATAAAATGCTGATTGGCCAGTACAAAGGTAAGAAATATAGGTAAGGCAACCAGAGTAGGAGAATTCTAGGAAGAGGAAAGGGAGGGAGTCAATTACCAGTCAGATGCAGAGGAAGCAAGACGAGAGTGTCCTACTAAGAAACGGTAGCAAGCCACCTGGTTAAACATAGAAAAGAATTATGGCTAATTTCAGTTGAAAGAGCTAGGTGAAATGAGCTCGAATAGGCCAAACAATTTGTAATTAATAGGAAGTCTCTGAGTGGTTATTTTAAAAGCAGCTGTGGGATCAGGTGGGGCAAGAAACCTCCAGTTAAATATAAAATATAACAAAAGATTTTGATAAAGTCTTTTGAGTTCATTTAAAGCAGAAAATCATGGGTTCTTAGGGAAACTGATTTAATTATTTATTCAGGACATTATATAATTGAAAATGTGATACTCTTTATCCAGTTTTGCCCCAGGGTAACATTTCAGAAGCTATGGCATACTGTAATATCTAACAAATTAAAACTGATAAAACCAAATTTTAGAATATTTTCATCACTCCAAGAATATTCCTTTTATCATTATGGTCCAGTCTATTTTCACATCCACTCAATATATGTCTACAATTTACTTGATGTACTCTTCTTATTTTGAGAAGAGCACATACATGATAATGTACTGTGTATAACATTTGGGACTGCATCTTCTACTACGTGTAGATCTCTAGATAGTTATAGAAGTTGGAATTGGTTACAGTGTTGTTCATTTTTATTGCTGAGTCAGTGCATGTGGTGTATATGTTGCTTTACTATTTACCAGTTACAGGACATTAAACTACTAAACTTCTGTCTATACGATTTTACATGAATGCAAGTCTCAATTGTTTAATGATAAATAATCCATTATCCAGGCATAGTAACATGTATATATAATCCCTGCATGAAAGAAAGTCAAGAAGGTATTAAGTTAAAGTATCCTGATTCTGTATTGAACAACAAAATGGCTGAAGATTGCAATATTATAGTAATTTCATGATTTTTTTTAACTGTTAAAGCATTTTCATTGAGGCTATTTGGTTAATATACCCAAATTAGTGTGTGAATAAAAAAAAAACCTTTTTTTTGCTTCATCAACTTTCTGCTTTGTTATTTTATTTTAAACGGTTTGAAACTTCTCCTCAAAGTATTTGACACACTGTATCTTCCTTGATATTTTTGTATCAACCAAGAAAATTTAACACTGCCCACTCACCTTTTCATTTGGAGTTTGCAGAATTCAGATACTTATCAAGTTTTCTTTTTCTTTTTTTACATGAGTTACTCAAAGTTTCTAAATAAAGAACCATTATATAATTCTCAAGTGTGAATACTTTAAACTATTTCTTTAAATTTGCATATCTTTCTCTTACTCTGATTATTTTACTGATTTGTCTAGATACTTAAGCACTATTTTGAGCACAATAGAAGAGACCAAACGTAATTGATTTTCTTTTAGTCTTAGGGAGAAAAGCTCATTCTTGAATGATAAAGTATATTTCTATGTTTTGCATATATTTTATATTAATTTTCACTTGTGTCCTACTCTTATTTTTCTACAGTTTACTTTTTATTACAAATGAATGTTAAATTCTATAAGATATTTTCTTGACAAAACATCTTAAGTTAAAATAGTAGATTACAATATCTAACTTGTTACCTTAAATAAGTTTGAATCCCTAACTTTAAATGTTCAACACTTTTATACATTTCTTTAGTTATTTTTCATATTTTTTAAGAATTTTTTAACTTCATAATTATGGGCAAAATTAACATTGAATTTTTACTTTTGCTTTTGTAGTCATCATCTAGTTTTGATGGGACAAAACTAGCTTTATTAAAATAAAGAAATTATTACTCCCTCTTCAACATTTTGCAAAAAAATGAGTTGACTATGTAGTCTCTGCATTTTCAGTAGAATTATTAGTGAAAAATCTTCAACCTTAAAGATTATCTGGCAGAATATTTTAATTATGGATTCATGAGACATTAAACCCCAAATTCTGTTTCTAGATTTTAACTTAAGTTTTGAATATTTTCCTACCAGAATATTTTCATTCTAAAATATTTTCAAAGTATGATATTTCTTTCTAATGATATATTTCTTCCTTATATGATAATGTATGCCAAAGTATAATATATAGTTCTACGGCAAAACTCATCATTCCTTGCTACTATCATTCATTCTTGTTTAGAATTATGGGATTTTGCTATTATTAATGCTGATCTAGTTGTCTTAAAGCTCGGGGCCATATTTAACCCTCAATTATAGCAAAATATTCTCCTTTATAGACGACTTTCCATCCTCCAAATACTTTAAAATCAACATCCCAGCTTTATGAATATATTTTATCACACAGAGTGACTGGACCCAATCTTCTTGAGTTTAAAGGAAAGAAATAATATATACTCCATGTTATTTATGTTACCAGATTCAGTTATATTTTATTTAGATCCTTGTCAGTAATAATATTAGGAATGTTGTACTTTACAGTGATGCAATTGTCAGAATTACTCAAGAACTTGAGGTTCATTATATGAATCACAGATATATTTTCCCCCTTAAACACTCTTCGAAGTTTACTGTGTGTTAAAACATGGCAGTTCCCCTATGAAGACCAACTAAAACACAACATGAAGAGAACCAGGTAGTAGCCACAACAAACTGTAGCTAATTTAGTATGTAACTTTGGGGATCCACTTTATTTTGTGTTTGAAAACTGTATATTATGATGCAGTCTTCTAACTCATGAGTTTTCTTTATTATATAAATATAGTTTTACTGCACCCAATATCTAGTATCATAAATAACAGAGAAGATGTCATGTTTAGTTATATACATTAGCCTATGACATGTATATATGGGTGATTCACTTAAAAGGAAGGCCAGTCTAATTGTTTATATTACAGTATGAGAAAAATTACTAAAGGGATGAGCAAATAAATATAAATCATAAGCAGAAAATAAAATGCATCTGGGAAATACTGATAACACCACTTTTTTTCCATCTAAAATAAATAACAATTACTCTCCCAAAGCACAAAAACCTGTCACAAGAATCATAGTTATAACACAACTAAGCTTTCTTTCATGTCAGAGTCAAAGTATTCATGCTCATTTATTGAAAAAAAAGTCAAGGAATATTTATTTTAACTGTAATTACAGAATTGTGGTTTGCCACAACAAGAATCATATTATACTGGGATTATTAACAATGTGTAAGAATGCTACTAACATGTAAATATTCACACAGTATCTGAAATTTTCAGCTGTTATTTTTCATTGATTTTACTGATGTTCTTTGATAGCTTGTTTACATTTACTTCTCACTCTGTGCTTGTAGTGTGATTATTTAAATATGGTTCTATAGGATGAGGAAGAATGTTGACAGATGAAACCGGTATTTTCTTTATTTCTGTTCCTTGGGATGAAATAGTTGACATAAAGACGTCCCAGAAGAAAGCTGCTTATTCTGCTCTACACATCCAGGGTATAGTGACATGGAAGGTGTGGTGGCGGATGTGTCAGGCAGCAGGTCACTGTGTCTCTACATTCAAGAGTCAGGAGATGAATACTAGGACTCTGCTTTTTTTTTCTTTTTTCTTTTTTTCCTCTTTTCATTCAGCATGGGATGAGATACATTAAGGTTGCATTTTTGCCTCTCTGTTACAACTTTCTGAAAAAGCTCTGACAGACATTTCTAGAAATTTCTCTGTTAAATTAGCAAAAGTTTACCCCTATTTAAATGACAAAAAATAACACCAAGTTTACACTACAACACTCTATCCCTGCTGTCCAAAGTCTCAAGTTTACCTTCTTTATTAATTTATTAATCAAGTTTATTTATTTTATATCCTGACTATGGTTTCTGCCCCCTCTTCACCTCCCATTCCCCACTACCTCCTCTCTGACCACCCTTGTTCCCCAATTCCTCTTCTTTTTTTTTTCTGTTCACAGAAGGGAAGTTTGATATGCCAACAAAATATGGGATATCAAGTCATTGTAGGACTGAGCTACTGTCCTTATATTAAGAGTTAAGAAGTCAACCTAGTAAGAGGAATTGCTTCCAAAAGCCTGTCAATATGTCAGGGACAGACTGTGCTGCACTCTCAAAGCTAAAAGTCTTACAAACCCAGGTTAGCTGTCTTTGTGGGTTCTCTTATGATGACCTTGATGCCCTTGGCTAGAAAGATCCTTCCTCTTTCTTTTCAACAGTATTCCTGGAACTCAATATAGTACTTTGCTGTGAATCTCTGCAAAATTATTGTATCAGTTATTGGACAAAGGCTTTCAAATAAGAATTAGGATAGTCATCAATCTAATAACAGGAGATGGCCAGTTCATGCTTAATATTTACTATTGCTAAGAGTATTAGTTGGAGTCAGCTTTATAGGTTCCTGGGAATTTTCCTTACAGCAAGTTTTTACCTGACCCCAAAGTGTCCCCCATAAACACACATTTTTGTTACTCTCTCCCTTTGTCCCACAGCTGCAAAATAAGAAGGCCAGTGAAAGAAACACACATTGGCTCTGGAACTATAGCCAAAAGGTTCAATAAAAGAAATATATTTTGACCCTGAAATCAGAGCCAAATCTGCTCCTAACTGAACATTAAACTAACCCACTCCTGAGCAAGAAATCTAGCATCCTAACCCTGAACCAAGAGCTAGTGAAAGACAGTGATTCTGGACGTAATAGCTGAGCGAGCAGAAGAAACCCTTTAGTCCTATAACCGGAACCAAAGTAACGCACCATCCTGATCCTGAAACTAGAGCCAAAGAAACACACATTGACCCTGGAACCAGACCCCATGATAGAAATATGCCTTGACCCTGTGATAGAGCCAAAAGGCTAAAATGGACCAGTGAAATAAATTTACTTTCACCCTGAAACCAGAAGCAGCCCTTCTCCTGACCAACTAAATTCAAAGCAGACTAATCCCAGAGCACAAAATCTACCCAACTGAGCTTGTCCAAGGTCAAGGAGATCAAAATATGACAAACTCTCACTAAAAAGCCTCCACCCCTAAAATGCCTTACATAAGCCCCTCTGTTTGTTCAGTTGTTAACTGTCCTTCACCCTGTCTGGGCAGCCAGTCTCCTGAATTCTTCCTTCCCAAATAAAGATTTTTAAAAAAGGGTTGGATAAATATTTTTTTTTCCAGCAAGGAGCAGAATCTCTTCTGGGAAGTTCCTTTGGGAGCAGAACACAGCAGAAGTAACAACTTATCTCCAGTGCAGGAGAAGATTGCTATATTTCTGCAAGGGTTTCCCCTGCAGCCAGAGCTGAGAAGAAGTAGATACCTCTGCCCGGACTTCCCCTTAGGAGAGCATAGTAGAAGAAAAAACAGATACTGCATTGTGAGGTGGAGGAGAACTCAGCTGTAAAGACTCTCTCTTGGAGAGGAACAGGATTGCTACATCCTGTGGGGAGACCATCATCCACCACATTCCAGCTTCGGGTATAGCCTGACTTCCCGACAAGTCAGGATACTTTTCTCCCCACAATTGCAGCTATCCAAGATACCTCCCCTCACAGCTGTAGGCATGACTTCCAAGTTAGGGTAAATTTCCCTCCAGAGCTGTAACACTTTCAGGTACAGCCTGACTATCCAAGAACTTAGGATACCTTTCCCTCCAAAGCTGAAACACTTTCAGGTACAACCTGACTTCCCTACAATTCAGGGATGCCTTTCCCTCTACAATTGTAATACTTGCAGCCCCAATCCAATCCCTCACTCTCCTGTCTGTACTTGACAAGAGTTTACTCAGGGGATCTCTTGTAATGTATCTCTTAAAAAGTCACCAAAGCTCTATGTTTTGTTTCAAATATGTAGCAATAAAGTTTCAACTGCAATTAACTCTTGCCTCTGATCCTCCAGTTAAAAAAAAAAGTTATATTTTTCAATGTACAATGGCTTAGGTAAGTATTCCTAATTCAATGAGAAAAGGAACAAAGGCAGTAACAAAGCAGACTCAGGAGAAAACAGGACAAATTAATCTGTCATCTGACACTTTTAATGGACTCGTTAGGGATACAAAGGCCTTGCCTGTTCAGTCTCCACTTTTGCCTTTCTTTGCATTTTTGACCTGTCCATTCCTTTGTGTATGGTGGTTGCCTAGGTGGATATTCAAAGGATCTGACACCCTCAACATCCTCACATCTCCATTCCATGCTGGGCTTTCATAAAATGATCCTTCTGGACCTCCCTACAGAGAATCAAATATCCATTTCTTGTCATAATTTGTTTTACAAGAGCCTTGATACAAGTAAACATGACATCTTCAATCAGTCTTCTGATTTGTTCTTTAAAAAAACATCAAAATTTAGGATACACTGTCAAGCATTGCTATCAGTCAGCACCCTCTGGGTCAGCTATACTTGCTTCAATGAATATATGTAGGTAATTTGGCAGGGCACCTCCCTGAGTCATTGTAGTGGGACTTCAGAATTTTTTAACCCACACACTCTCACCTTAACCTTTTTCTTCATAGTTGGACATTTTTAGTGGGTGAGATCTTGTTGTCATTTTTTTTCCTATTGTACTATTCTAGAGTTTAATGTTGATTTTTAATTGTACTGTGATGACTAGCTATTCTTGGTTGCCTGTTGAAATAAGAGCGGCTAGGCTGCATCCCCTCACCCGGCCGCCCACATGGCTAGCTTAGTTTATGCCCCGAAATAATTACACGGAGCGGCTGTGCTGCTTCCCCTACACCCGGCCGCCCACATGGCTAGCTTAGTTTATGCCCCGAAATAATTACACGGAAACTGTATTCTTTTAATCACTGCCTGACCCATTAGTTTCAGCCTCTTATTG